>NC_037682.1:38234248-38426867 GCF_003255815.1 Theropithecus gelada
ATCTCCAGCTTTGTTTTTCTTATTCAAGATTGCGTTGGCTATTTAGGGCCTTTTGTTGCTACCTATGAATTTTAGGATTGTTTTTAGTGTTTGTGTCTTCTTTAATATTTATTTCTTTCATCAATGTCTTACAGTTTTAAGTATACAGATCTCTTACCTCTTTGGTTAAATTCATTCTTAAGTATTTTATTATTTTTAGTGCTGTTGTAAATAGGACTATCTTCTTAATTTATTTTTCAGATAGTTCATTATTAGTGTACAGAAATGTGACTAATTTTTTGTATGCTGATTTTGTATCCTGCAAATTTACTAAATTTGTTTATTAGTTGTAACAATTTTTATGTGAAGTCTTTAGGGTTTTCTATGTATAAGATCATCTCATTTACACAAGGAAACAATTTAACTTTTTTTCATCTTGTCTAAGTGTAGCCAACCTTGTTCTCTTTTGGTTACCATTTGCCTGTAATATTATTGTCATCTCTTCACTTAAAGCCTGTATATGTCCTTGAAGGTAAATTGAGTCTCTTTTAGGTAACATATAGTTGGGTCCTGTTATTTAATTGATTCAGTAACTCTATGTATTTTGGAGTATTTAATCAATTTACACTTAAAGTAATTATTTATAGGTAAAAAATGACTGACATTTAAAAAATTGTTTTCTATTTGTAGTTATTTTTTCCTCTTTTTCTGTCTTCCTTTGTGACGTATTGATTATCTATAGGTGCATGCTTAAATTCTAGAGGCTTTCTTTGTGGGTACCATGAGGCTTGCATTAAGTATTTTACAGGTATAACAGTTTATTTTAAACTGATAACAACTTCAATTATATATTAAAATTCTACAGTTTTACTTTACCCCTTACATTTCATGTTATTGATATGTTTTTTAAAAAATATTCTGCATCTATTAATAAATTATTATGGCTATAAGCATTTTTAATACTTTTATCTTTTAACTTTTACACTGGATTTAAAAATGACTTATGCACCACTATTTATAGTATTCAAATATTCCAAATTTGACAATATAGTTGCCTTTACCAGTGAATTTTGTACTTTCTTCTGTTTTTATGTTGTTACTTAGCATCCTTTAATTTCACCTTGAAGATCTCCCTTTAGCATGTTTTGTAGTCTGGTCTAGTGGTGATGAATTTTCTCAGCTTTTGTTTGTCTAGGAATGTCATGTTTGCCTCTATTCACTTTATCTCTTCTTCATTTCTGAAGGACAGCTTTGATGGGTATGATATTCATGATTGATATCTCCCCCACACCCCTGGCAGCCCCAACACTTTGAATATATCATCTCACTTTCTCCTGGCCTGTAAGATTTCTGCTAGGAGTGTGCTGATAGCTTTATGGAAGTTCCCTTGTAGGCTGTAGTTGCTGTTATCTTGCTGATTTCAAGATTCTCTCTTTGTCTTTGATTTTTGACAATTTGATTATAATGTGTATTGGTGTAATCCTCTTTGAGCTAATGCTGCTTGAACCTCATCAATATGGATAGCCATATCTCTGCCAAGATTTGGGAAGTTTTCAGACATTATTTGTTTAAATAAGCTTTCTACTGCTCTTATTCTTCTCCTTCTTGGACTCTCATAATGCATATGTTTGTTTGCTTGATGTTGTCCTTTAAGTCCCATATGCTCCCTTCCTTCTTTTTCATTCTTTTTTTTTCTGTTGTTGTTGTTCCTCTCATTGGCTATTTTCAGATGACTTGTCTTCAAGTTTCCTGATTCTTTGGCACTATTGAGTTAGCTGGTGAAGTTATCTGTTGCTTTTGCAACTCTGTCATTGTGTTCTTTAGTTCAGGATTTCTTTTTAAGTCTTTTTTGTGGTTTCCATTTCTTTATTAGACATCTAATTTTGTACATGTATTTTATTCCTGATTTTGTTTAGTCTTCTATCCTGTCTTCTTGCATCTTGTCGAGCTTCTTTTAGATGATTACTTTGTGTTATTTATCAGAAAATTGATAGATCTTCATTTCTCTGGGGTTGAGTACTAAAACTTTAATTTCCTTTAGTGATAACATATTTGCCTCCATTCACTGTGGTTCATCTAGCCTTGTATTGGTGTCTGTGCATTTGAAGGAGCAAATGCCTTTTCCAATTTTTATAGACTGGTTTGTAAGGTTACCTTACAGACTGTTTGGCAGGTAAAGACCTTTTCGTGTTAGGTCCTTGCCCTGATGGGATTGCCTGTAGGATCACAGTTGTGTGGGATTGGGGTCAATTTGCATGGCTGCTGATGGGTCTATCGTGGATTCAGTGATTGGTAGGCCTATTACCAGAGGTTGGTCAGATATGAATCCTGTCTGGTCCCTGGGTAGACTGGACTGCCTCCAGGACCTCGGCCAGTAAGATTGCAGCTGGGACAGGACTTACTTCAGGGTCTGCAACAGTTAGGTTCGTGGCAGCTGGCATGCTATCTGGTTTACAGACAGACAGTTGAGGCTCCTGCCAGGCCCCTTGGATGGTTTTTACCAGTTTACTGGGTAAGTTTCTGGGTGGGTTCCTGGACAGGGTGGCTTGGAATCAAGTTATAGTACTGCTTCAGAGTCTGTATCTGAGAGTGTAGCCTGTATGTCTGTCTCCAGATGTATGGATATGTATGCCACTTGCTGGGCTCAGGGGAGCCATTTTCTAGGGCTGCTTCAGGATCTGCAGTCTGATTGAAGTTGGTAGACCTGCTTCTTGGGACATGAATGGGTATGTTTTTTGGCAGGTCCCTGCAGATGGGGACCATTCTTGGTCTGCAACTGAGAGGGGCTGGAGTCAAGTTGCAGGGTTGTTTTAAGATCTGCTATGAGATTGAGGTGGGCAAGTCTGCCTCCAGGGGCATGGGTCCTGGTGGGTCACAAGACTGGAGCTGGGTCACAGGCTGCTTTGGTGTCCTTAGCCGACTGTGGTCAGCAGGCCTGTTATCTAAGGGATGGAGTGGGGGGTGTGACTTCTCCTGGGTCCCTTGGCAGATGGTACTGCTGGCAAGACCAATGCGAAACAGGTGTGTATCTAAGTCTGTAGGAAGATGGGGACTGTTTTGGGGTCTTTAGCTAGTACCATGGTCAGTGAGCCCTACACCTGGGTGTAGACTTGCCTTCTCAAAACAGCCCTCTTTGGTCTTGAGCTTCACTGGATTTCAAACCTCCTACCTGGTTCCCAAAGCTTCTACAAAGGCACTTTTGTCTGTTGATGGCTGCCAAATTATAGTTGCTGTGGAGGGATATGAGTGGGAAACCTCCTGCTTTATTATCTTGCTGACCAATCTTAGGCTGAACTTTGAAGGAAGAAGGGGAGTTTTCCAGGCATAAAGGGTGGTAGAGCAGGGTATTCCAGACAGCTGGAAAAAATGTGCAGAGACTCAGAGGTATGCTCCAAACCATAAAGTCCAACCAAATTACATTTTCATTGCAAGAAATTTTGGTTCACATCCCTCCTCAAAATGTTATTTAACATAAAGGAATATTTTTGTTTATAAAATACCTCTTGTTTCACAGTTTAAATTCCTGAAGAGCAATTACCCTCAGCATCACCCTGTTTTTCTATAGAATTTCTTTCTTTTTTTTTTTTTTTTTTGTTTAAATGCTTTATACCAATATTCGTTTGCTGGCTCTTTAATGGTTGACTGGGGAGAGAAGTAGAGACCAGTGAAAATACTTTGTGACATGTAATTCTGGTAACCTGTGGAGTTATTTTGATGAACTAGCCAAGTAGCTAACATTCTCCAAGTCAAATCAGAGAAATGGAACAGTGAGTAAGAATCCATACTGCCAAATAGGGGTAAATTCTAATCCAACTTACATCAGGTCTATTATGAGTTTGGAGAGAAGTCAAATCTTTAGACAATTATATCCAGGAAACCTAATCATCTTCAGTTAGCACCAGGTGCTGTAGCCCATAATATGTCATGTCCTATATAACACTTCAGAAATTGTTTAACTGCATCCAAACCTTCTGTCTCTCTTTTCCAGGACAGAAATAATATTTGCGATACAGAAGGAAACAGCCAGGCCATGGGGTAGTGTAATGGAATGCTGTTTTTTTTTTAGAGACAAAATATAATATGTAAGAGATTTATCTGATTTTGAATATAAGCCTTCTCTGATTCTGAGTTTAACTGATTCTATAGGCTAGGCCAATATCATTAGCTTATCATCAAACCATTAGGAAGGTGACTTTGGTCACATCACTAAATGTCTCCATGAAAACAAATGATGATTTCAACTACCATCTATATACTTTGCAAGTGTAGATGTCTAATTCAGATTTCTGTTCTGTAGTCTATGTGCACATATATTCAACTGTCAGATGGAATAGCTCAGTGGCAACTCAAGCTCAGTTTGTTCAAAATTGATTTTATTGCTGAACAAACTTGGTCGTACTATTGTGCACAACCCATTTCTCCTAACTATAAACTGATAGGACAACAAGTTAGACATCTCCCTCATTCTTTACATGCAGTGGGTCAAGTCCTCTAGATTTTTCCTTCTAAGTATCTCTCTACTCCTTCTTCTAGTATTCTAATTCAGTGCTCCTTAATTTTGCATCTGGCTTCCTGTAGTAACCTCATAAATAGATTTATGGCCTTTTCTCTTGCCCATTTACAATTCCCTTCACCATGAAGCTAGATGAATCTTTAAGAAATGAATATCTAATCAAGGCACTTCGCTGCTTAAAAACCTTTAAATGGCTCCTAATTGCTTTCAAGATGAAATACTAACTCCTTAAAGCAACATGCATTTAGACATTTCATGACTTGATCATTGTTTCTGTTTCTACCTTCATATATCCCTTTTCATCCTAAATCACCCTCTTCCTCTGCAAACTCTGCTTTTATAACTAATTTATAGTTAATGTCTATTGAGTACTAACCCTCATCCTGGAACTATGCTAAATGTTTTATATCAGTATTTTCCAAACTTCACTGATGATGCATATCACCTGGGATCCTTGCTAAAAATATAATTCCTGGTCCTCATTCCAGACCCATTGAATCATAATCCTCAGGGAATGATCTGGGAAGATGTATTTTTTACAAAAGCACCATGGGTATGAGTTATCAGCCGAGAAATTTGAGAAAACACTACTTTACATGAACTTTCATTTAATCCTCATAAAAATGTAATGGGATAAGAACTGTTATTAGTTTCATTTATAGATAGAAATAATGAGGCTTAAGGGGAACAGTAACAGTTATTTGTCCAAATATTCATTATTATGGTTTGAACCTAGGCATACAACCCCAGAATTCACATTACATCGTAATCTATTTCTTTCACTTGTAAGTCAACATGTGCCATGTTTCCACTCTCAATTCTCTGTGCCTCTTCTGCCCTTTAACTTGGAGTCATTTCACCATCTTTGCCTGGAGAACTACTATGAACCTTTATAATTCAAATCAGACTGAAGATTTTCTTAGCATTCCCAGTCTGGTTTGGTTGCCTTCCTGGAGGTCATTCTGTTAACATGGCACATTATAATCTATATCCTCATCTGTTCCCCTACCAGACTCTAAGAAGGTACATTTCAAGTCCTTTGGTATTCTTCTTTTAGCAGATGCCTGACATATATCAGATATGTGATAAGTATCTGTCAAATAAGTAGAAGTATAAGAAGTCACTTTAGCTGGGCAAGTGCCTTGGGTTTAGATGCTATGAATGGATGAATCTAGGGTCACTCCAGAAAATTACTTGTTTTTAGGTATTGAATGTTGTGTTTTAGAACCAGGCCATGCCTCTTGAATTTACTTGTTTTTATTCTAGGAGCATTTTAGGAGGTATAGGATTGAGAACCCAACTCATTCCCTTTGTAGTTCAAAGGAATCAAATGCGTGATATACTACAGTAGACCAAATCAAGACCAGATGATAGAAAAGGACAATGAGGACCCCAGAAAGGGGCAGTGTTATAAGGGAAGGAGGAGTCTTGACTGGAGATGTGGACTTCATGCCAGAATTCAAAGTGTCAGAGTGGTGTGCCCACATGGGCTAAAGGTGGTTTTCATCTAGACTTCCCATGCAATGGGCACACTTTGTGGAAATTGAAGTGGATGTGGAGCAAAAGTCAAAACGACAATGGAAGTAATGTTTTCACTTGGTCTTGAGGCAACAGGTAGAGAGCTCTGCAATGGTGGCAATAATTAAGACTTTTTGAACAGGAAGCTTGATTAGGTCCAAAAATTTATGAACTACCAGGATTTCAGCAAATGGTAATGCTAAGTCTTCTTGGCAGGGGTAGAGAGAGACTGGATTCAATAAGAGTAGGACTTCCATTGCTGGCAATGACACCTGTGTTCCATCACTAGGGCAAGGCAGTGACTATGGAGGAAGCTGGGACCAACAGGTAAAGCTGTCCAGAGATTTGCAGACATCATGTTATTCATAAGTAGTACATATCTCTTAGTTTTTCCTTTTCCAGTTGTTAGTCAAAAACAAGAAATGAGGAGATCTGATTCATAGACACATGGAAACAATACTGACAGTGGTTGGGAGTACTTATTCGGGACAAGAGAAAATTAGACTAGGCTGAGCGCAGTGGCTCACGTCTGTAAGCCTTGCATTTTGAGAGGTTGAGGCCGGCGGATCACCTGAGGTCAAGAGTTTGAGATCAGCCTGACCAACACAGTGAAATCCTGTCTCTACTAAAAACACAAAAAAATTAGCTGGGTGTGGTGTCAAGCGCCTGTAATCCCAGCTACTTGGGAGGCTGAGGCAGGAGAGTTGCTTGAACCCGGGAGGTGGAGGTTGCAGTGAGCTGAGATCGCACCATTGCACTCCAGCCTGGGCAACAAGAGGGAAACTCTGTCTCAAAAAAAAAAAAAAAAAAATTAGTGAGACTAGATTTTCTCTTTATTCGTCATGTTTCGATGTCATAATTTAGGTAGTAAAAGAAAATGTTGGAATCACTAAATTGGTGAGGTCTGGAAATTTGGATAATAGAATTCTATAATAAAAGTGCATACAACAGATCTTTGGAAATATAAACCCTTTTTCCAAGCATGCTAAACATGGTCATGTGCAGTCTTGCAAATTGAGATCCTACAGGCAACAGGGTAAAAGCATGTTTTGAGACAAGTTTTATTTGAAACGAAAGGCTTATTTGAAGGAATGCTTCATTTGCTACAAAAACTATTTGTAGACATTCTGGAGATACTCATATATGGGCAAAAGAAATTAGACTAGGCATGCAACAGAGCAGAAAAGATGCTTTATTTGCAAAAGAGTGGTGAAACATCTAAAAAGTTGACATTGTATATGATTACAAAGTAAAGAGTACTCTTGTGAGAGAAGTTACATGTTCATTGTTAAGGAAATTATATGTAAATGACAAAATCATGGTCTGTGAATAATGTGTCATATCTTACAAAATATACTTATTGGAATCTTACTAAAATTATCTACAGGAGACTTCAGTTTCCATTCTCGACCCTCTGCCTTAAGATACGAAGCCTTGACAGGACCACATCCCAGTCAGCATAAGCTCCTTCTAGATGGCGGGATATCTCAGTTCCTGCTTCATAGCTACGTCGGCCATGAAGTAAGCGCCAGTTATCAAAAGTAATCACGTCACCTAAAGAAAAGATTTTTTTCAGTATGAATAATTGTGCGTTTCAATGACTTACAGAGCTAGAAAATGTAACATGCAAAACACAGCTGCTACTTGGTTCACATCAAGAATTATCGCTTATTTCTTTACATGAAATTGCACATTTGCTTTTCCACACAAATCAGGCCACTGGATGCAAACTGCTTTAGGCCTAATGACAATTCAACTACCTAGCCTGATAGTCTCCTGAAGGTACTTTAATCATTCTTACTTAAAATATTATCTCTGTGTAAAACATCTGTATCTTTTTGACTGATCCATACCTGATTAGAAATATTTCTTCAGCCGGCGCGGTGGCTTATGCCTGTAATCCCAGCACTTTGGGAGTCTGAAGTGGGCAGATCATGAGGTCAGGAGATCGAGACTGTCCTGGCTAACACGGTGAAACCCTGTCTCTACTAAAAATATGAAAAAAATTAGCTGGGTGTGGTGGCAGGTGCCTGTAGTCCCAGCTACTGGGGAGGCTGAGACGTGAACCCGGGAGGCAGAGCTTGCAGTGAGCTGAGATCAGGCCACTGCACTCCAGCCTGGGTGACAGAAAGAGACTCAGTCTCAAAAAAAAAAAAAACAACAACAAAAAAACAACCAAAAAAAAGAAAAAAAAAACCCAAAAAAGAAGAAAAGAAAAAGAAATGTTTCTTCTCAGTTTAACAGCTTCAGAAAATAAAAAGGATAGTGACATTCTTGGTTTGTCTTCTGTGTGCCTAGTATTTTATGTAATATTATTTCGAAGCCTTATAATAATCCTGAAAAGAAAGTATTCTCTCATCTTTTCACACATGAAGAAACCGAAGCTTTTAAAAATTGAGGAATTTACCCAAAACTACACTGCCATTAAATAGTTGAAGCTTGGATTCTAACTTGTATTTTTTTGTATTTTTCCCCCCCATAATGTTTTCATTTTATATGTTGCCATTTTTAAAATTAACCTGCTATGACTGCATGGCAATGGATTTATGGAGATTCATATTAACTTATTACACCAAAGATCAATTAAAAGTATATACAAAGGAAAAGAATCTTCCATTTGGCCAAATCAACAGCAGAGAGAAATTACGCCTTTTACTGTAGATGCCAAAAGCCTCAGGTTTGATGGCACTTTACTGAGTAGAGATGGTCCAGAAAAAATATAATGCTTTCTGCTTTTTTAATTTCAAGTAACTGGAATACTTTAGGTACTACTTTATTTCAGGTAGTACTGTCTCCATTAGTAAGCCCAATGAGTAAGCATTACTTGTGTGTGTTAAGAATAAGAGTCATGAGGATATTTTTATTTGTTTATCATGATAGAATAATTAAGCATAAGCCTCAATGAGGGCCAGGAGTCCACTACTTAAGCAAGTCAGTTGCTCACCAAGATTCTGTTGTCGGTGTTCTATGTGATACCTGAGAAAAACTGCTCTGGATATAATTCTAGATGGTAAAGGTTGAAGAAAATCCATGCTTTTGGTTGTTTGAGAAAATGTATTCACTGACCTGGATTCATCTTGAAGGTAAACTTGGATTCTTTGCTGTTCGTGAGGTCAATAAACTCCTTCAGAGCAGCATAAAAAGGTTGAACTCTTTCAACAGGCACATCAAATACTGTGTCCCTAGTTGCATTATTGAAGTTGATGCGAACCACTTGGCCTTTATCATCTAACCTGTTTTATTAAGAGAAAAAGTTAATATATAATTCATGAAATATCTATTTACATTGATAAGGGTCAATTCCTCTTCAAAGATATTTTTGAAACACCATATTAAAAAATCCAAATACATGTACAGAAGATCTTAAGGCTACCTGTGGTACAGTGTATTCCTTGTTTTTTCATTCATTCATTTAGATTTTTTTCTAAATCTTACTACTTCAGTGCCAGGAGAATTCAACTTAAATTAAAATAAGTATTACTGAGAGATTCAAGTTAAAAATTTTGTCATGCTTGGTTAAAGTCATTCACTCTTTGTTATTTGAAACAGGTATTAAAATCCTTTCATGTCACAAATTTATAGGTCAATTGTTCTATGTGTTTCATTTATTAAGGTTCTAAGTGTGATGGTTTTATTTGGGGGGTATGATGGGAAGAAAATTCTATTTTTAAAATGGTTTGAAATGCATGATTCTAATTCAATCCTTAGTTTACAGGTGGGAAAACTGAAGCATGAGAAAAGAAGGGACTAGCCTGAGGTATATTCTTTCCATCTATTTACTCATCCTACCTATCTTAGTATTGAGGCTTCCAGAAGACAGTGCTATATCTCATTTAATGTTGTATTCCTAGCATTCAACATAGAGCCTGGACATAACAGGCAGTTAATAAATATTTGTTGCACATGTCACTCTCTATATTTTTTAGTACCTTGGGAGGGCACTAAGGTTTTTGTTTTGTTTTGTTTTTAAGTAATTTGAGAGCTCTTAATGTTGTGATCTCTATTCTCTTTCTTAAAATATGGATTATCGCCATGCCAATGTAAGGTAATACAGCTTTTAATAAAAGGAAAGAAGGTCGGGCACGGTGGCTCACACCTGCGATCCCTGCACTTTGGGAGGCCAAGGTGGGCAAGGCAGTTGAGGTCAGGAGTTCGAGGCCAGCCTGGTCAACATGGCAAAACCCTGTCTCTACTAAAAACACAGAAAAAAAAGCTGGGCATGGTGGCACATGCCTGTAATCCCACCTACTTGGGCGTGGTGGCAGGCACCTGCTTGTACCTAGGTGCCAGAGGTTACAGTGAGCCAAGATTGCACCACCACACTCCAGCCTTGGCAACAGAGTATGACTCTGTCTCAAAAATAAATAAATACATAAATAAATAAATAAGGAAAGAACATTATTTCTTAGATTTGAGCTTTGGTGGTTATAATTAGCAAGACATGAACATCACCCAGATACAGAGGCAAAAAGAGGAAACTGTTTTATAGCTTATTGGGAAGGTGGACCTTCAGACAGTTTTAAAGTGTCGATCAACTTTATCTTTTCTTTAGGTAGAAACAGGATGAAGGCATGCAAACTGAAGGTGGTCAAGGATGGTGGCAAAGTGCCTAGGATTACTCCTGGGAGCAGCATCCTAGAAGGACAAGCACAGGAAGTGGTAATGAGAACCAACAACTGACCAGGGCCCAGGCTTGGTCAGTCAGACCAAACACATTATCATATATACCTGGGTTTGGTGACCTTGGTTTGGGGTCTGGGTTACATTTAGTGAATATTATCAGCAAATGGGGAAAGATGCCATTGACAGTGAAGTACAAATTGTGACTATCAGGGCCCCTTGTGCATGGTGGCTCTGGGCCAAATGGCAATTGTAATGGTAAACTCAACAGTTGGTGATTAGCACCAATTTTTTGCTTACTGGGTAAGGCCTGAAAACTACCTATTGAATCCATACTGGGAAAGAAAGTAAAAGGAAGGAACAGGCTTTCAAAAAGGCTCTTAGACTCCTAAAATGTAAGTTTACATGTATTAATAACAATACAAATGTGACTCACTAGGTAATGCAGTACCCTACCCGCTTCCACATACTTTCACATAAATCAAGAATTCTGAGCCTTTTGGATACAGCTTTATGTACAAAGAATCAGATAGAAGGTAAGTCAGCAGAAAAGACCTCTAGGATTTAGTGGAACAGAGAGTACACGACCTTTCAATTACCCTCTTAGAGTTCATGCTGCTGGTTTAAGACCTCTGTCACGGTATCTGAGGCCATTTGCCTGTTGATATTACCTTCAAGATTCTAGCCTTACGGCTTCTGACCCACTTTTCCTCTTTTTTTTTTTTGGTTCTTGTTATGTGTTCTGTACATATAATATTATCGTCTGTGTCATCCACCAAAGGATGTCATGACTTTGGAACTTCTGGGGGGTCATCTGTTTCAGTCACCCTCAAGATCTGCTTTATTTTTTTCCCACTATTACCATAGCTCCTTGATTTGAATAGTTATGCTAATTTTGAGCTAACTATTCTAGAGTCCTTGGGTATATCCTCATGTATCAGTGAAAGGAATTTTGTGATTAATAAATGTAATGACAGTCAGAATTGGATGCCTCATGGTATACTAGATTAGGTTTTCATTTTTAAGAGTTTACCTATATAGAAAAGTAATCAACTGTTTTTGTGTTTATGGTGTAACACAGTCCCTGCTTTCTTTTACCTACTGTTTACCTGAGAAAACAAGACACAATTTTATTATTTAGCATTCTCAGCAATAATAGAGGAATGGAAAGCAAATTTTGTTATAAGATATAGAGGGGACATTATTCTGAGGATTGAAGAATGTTAGAGGAGATGGGTAGCTGCTATCTTGAAGACCAACCTACAATGCAAAATTGAATGTTAGCAAGAAATTTGATGCCTAATAACAGAACAACAGGGTCTAATGTAAGTTTGCATGCTGAGGAAAGGTAAAAAGCCACAAAAGATGGGAGTAACTGGCTATATATTAGCTATACATAAAGGACAAATTAAGTAAACTTAAACCAACAACATAGTGGCTGCGAACCAGCAAAAGCAAAACATTATCAATGATGCCAACAAAAAACAACCAAAGAAAGGACTTTAAAATGATCTTCTACAGTTTGTGTTGTGAGTACTCCTCACTAGTGGCAGCATTCTGCCTCAATGATAGATACAATGTTTTATGGAACTTGCATTTGTTATGGGAATGCCACTACAGTGTTGTCTACCATGTCGTAATTTATGAGAATCTGCAGGAAAAATTTATTTCAGACTTCAAAAGCATCTTGCCTTGTAACTGATTATATTCTGTTTGCTTTGGTTTCTAGAAACTCAGACCTGAAATAGGAATCTCTCCCCAGTGAGTGTGTTGGACTTCATGCATATTATAGCTAGCTAAAATTTATTTTGCATTTTCTAAACTAGGCGCAATAGTAGGGGCTTCCATATATTAACTCTGCAATTCCTACTTCAATCATGTGTGGTAGTATATTTTGTTTTCTTTTTTTTTTAACTGGAAAATATACTGTGGATCAGCACGGGTAAATAATCACATAAGAGATTACACAGCTGGCAGGTAAAAGACTTGAATTTACGTGATTGAATTTGTAATTGATAGGATAGTTGAGTCTCACTGTCATTATTTTTGCTCGTTTCTTTATTGGTTTATTTTTCTTTGTACTGAATTATAACTAATTCAGTCAGCAACATAAAAGACATTTTTGTACTAGGACATACAAATTTAAAAATTTAATTGCAAAGTAAATTAAATTAACCCAAACACTTAGGAGATGGAGGCCCTCTGTTAACTGAGAACACTTTGTTTCATTTCCTGTTGTTGAAAATATACTTTTAAGTGAATTAATGTTAACCACTTGATATTTATTCTCCAGGGGGTTGTTCCTGAGACCTCACAGATGGCCGAATTTTGAAATTTTACTTCAGAAAATATCAAAGCCAAGTCATGAGCCACACGGTGGTCATTCAGTTAATCTAATCTATAGCTATGTTTCTTACCTCTGTTCACTAACCTTGCAGAATCTGTAATCATATTGTGTCTCAACAAAATTTTGATTTGTCATGAATTTTAAGGTAATATTTGACTAGTTAAAACTGTCACGTTGGCCAGGCATGGTGGCTCACGCCTGTAATCCCAGCACTTTGGGATGCCGAGGTGGGCGGATCACGAGGTCAGGAGATGGAGACCATCCTGGCGAACACGGTGAAATCCTGTCTCTACTAAAAATAAAAATAAAAATTAAAAAAAAAAAATTCGTGGGGTGTGCTGGCGGGCGCCTGTAGTCCCAGCTACTCGGGAGGCTGAGGCAGGAGAATGGCGTTAACCCGGGAGGCGGAGCTTGCAGTGAGCGGAGATCGCGCCACTGCATTCCAGCCTGGGCGACAGAGCGAGACTCCGTCTCAAAAAAAATACAAAAAAAAAAAAAAAAAAAAAAAACCAAAAAACATAAAAACCTGTCACGTTATAACTAAGAGTCTCCAGTTATTTCCTTTTCACCTTGATGAGTGAACTCTCAGAAAATGTCTCAGGTTTATTCTGAACTAGAATTTCATTCTTGGCGTCTATCTTTTTCTCAGACGCTTCCTCCAATCTTTCAGGAAAACGATCTGTTTATACATGCAAATTGTAACCAAAAACTGACCCTTCTCTAAACCACCACTGCTGTCACTCCAGCCACTCACGTTGAAGGCACCACCATTGCTAGTCTGGAGTCATGCACTAGCTTCCTAGCTGGTCTTCCTGCTACTATCCTTGCTCTTTCTAGCAGTCAGGGTGACCCATTTAAAATATAAAAGTTTTTCCTTTGATCAGGATCTTGCAGCAGCTTCTTGTTTCACTCAGAGTAAATATTACCGTTATAATTTGCTAACAAGACTCTACAGGAACTTGTCCCCATCCGACTTCCTCCCCTAATACTTGCCTCCTTCACTCTGTTCCAGTCACACTGGTCTGCTTGCTGTTCCTTGAACACCGCAGACATGTTCTTAGGACCCTCTTAGAACTTTTGTTCTAGCAGTTTTGGGAAACTGCTTCTCTTTTGAAAACTCCCTCACTCCTTTAAGTGTTTGCTCAAATCTCAGTAAAGCTTTCCCTCACCACACTGTTTAATAATGCAAGTTCCATCCTTGCTAAGCCCTACAGATTCCCCTTATCTTGCTATGCTTTTCCTTTTTTTGTTAAGCACTTAACAGTTTTTAACATTTATTATAATATGCTCATCTGTTTAAAAATCTTTAAAATTTCCCTCCCCCATTAGAGTATAAGCTGTATGAGGGGAGAAATCGTTGTTTTGTCCACTGATGTATTCCAAGCACCAAGAAAAGTGGCTGGTCTCAATAAATATTTGTTGAATGAATAAATTAATGTTCTGGGGATTTAATTATTTTCTAAATGAGTTTATTTTCATACCATTTGGCTGTTTCTCTTAATGGAAAAATTTAAACTCAATTCTAAAATTATACCCCCCTACCAAAATTAATTGAGGTATTATTAAATAAACTGTTGTCGAAACAAAATGTAAGATAATTTGCAAATAAAAGGATAAATTTGTGGCCTTTGTAGGTACTTGGAAAAATCATGATAAAATAATATTTAATAAAAAGAAAGGGAGAACACAAAATGTTCTGTGTAGGTAATATATGATCTTTGTTGGCTTAGCATCTCTTTGGGGAGTCTCCCTGTTTCATTCTCAGTCGGTGTGGTTCAAATGAGGCTGACCCTGCTCCACAGTTGAACATGTGATCCAGGCATGGACAATCAGGATTCTCTAACCCATTGACCATGATGATTGGTTCAGGGATAGACTTGGACAGAAATTAGGGAGTGGGTCATCTAGCTTTATTGTAGGTATTGGGAAATAAAAGCGTTCTTTGTGGTGTGATTACTAGCTCTAAGGACAATGAAAACTTGGAGCTTCTGCTGATCATCTTTGAAAATAAAGCCAACATAGAAGATTGCAAAGCTGAGAAGAAAAAAGGGACCAATATCAGGTGACATTGTTTAACTCTTGGATCAACCTATTTTGAGTTATATTATTTCACTTCTGGCCAAAAGCTTTCTGACTAGTATAATCACATTGATTATAGCTATGTAGAACTTATATTCAAAAAATGAAGTATATGTGAAATCTTAGTTACTTTTCCTCTAATATTAGTTAGGAATAAATTTTATGTAATTTGATAAAAAATATTATAGTGAAAATACTATCACTCTAAAATTGGGTTAAATGTTAATAAAAATAAAGCTCTGAAGTTCACTGAAATTTTGTTCTGTTTAAACTTTAGATTAATGTAGTTTTGCTGTCAATTGTTTTATTGCTATGGGAAATTTATAAGTAGTACTTACTCTATAATTTTGTGTTTTGATTGTACAGAAAAATCACAGTAATCCACTCCAATGTCTGTAAAGTCCACGAAGGTAGAGGATAAAATCTGAAATGCCTGAGGATTATTTTGTTTTAGCTTTTGGCACACATTAAACCCATCTACAATTTCTGAATCACCCCCTGTGACTGTTTGCTTTATGCAGTGAAGAAGCTGAACCTACAAAAAGAAAATATGCATTATTAAATAAATATTAAATTAAATGTTAATTATTAGAATTAAATAATCTTCAATAAAATAAAATAATACGCATGCACCATTTTTTGATACTGTGTTAAAGATTCAAAAGGCTATGAATAAACCAAAGCCAACAAACCTTTTTTTGTTTTTGTCTCTCTTATGTTATTGGAAAACAGTTGGGAAGAAAAACGTTGCTTATAATCAATACTGTATAGTTCAAACATGTTACAGTTGAAGACATAGATGCAGGCATGATAATGCTCATTAGCAAACAAAAAGCACAGCTTGTAAGAGCTGCAGAGATGGAGCACTTGATGTTAGAGTAGGCAGGGAAGGATTTCCAGGGGAAGAGGCGGGTAAGTTAGACAAAGGAGAATAGATGAGATTTGGGTTATGCAGAATAGAACGAGAAAGCAAATCAGGTGACAGAAATAATGATGTGCAAAAATGCACAGTTCACTGGGTAATAAAAAGTCTGGCTACAGCAGAGGGCCATAAATAGAAAGAGTGAATCAGGTTGGAAGGGCCATTTGAGGCCTCATGATGGAGAGTCTTAAATATCAGATGAAGGGCTTTTGTACTTGTGCATAGAGGGAATTCACTGAAGCCTTTTGAATACGAAAGTAATGTAGTCGGAACTGAGCTGCAAAGTATTAGGCCAGTGGTGTTATATAGGATTATGATTTTTTTTTTTTTTTTTGAGGAAGGAACTGGTCAGAGTAGCAAAACAATAGCATAACTTTGTTTTTGGAGGATCACAGTGTTCTTTAAATCCTTTTAGATTTTGCCATCATGAACTGACAGAATATTTCAAATGCTAATTTTTAAAAAGATTAGCTGATGTTATTTACATATCTCAAAGCCTGTTAATACTTTCTTTTGTACAGTTACACTTTTAATACAATCTTCCAATAGAAAAAAGATGATGGAGCCTGATAAAACTTTTATTGCTAGGTTAAAAGGCAAATATATGCCTGTCAATGTATAAAACCCAATTTTACTTCATGTGAGTCATTCAGAACCCAAAATATTTTCCTTCTAAATGTTACTTAATGCAGCATGTGACTTCTGCAAAGACAGTGAGTGAAGCAACATCTCTGTTTCATTAAAGATATGGTGACTTATCTCTGCCCCACATAATCCAAATAGATCAAACTGAACTCTCAACAGGTAACTCATTTTCCAGATTATTTCATCTGCACAGAAAAATATATTGGTTTGTTCTATTTGTTATTGAAAATATCAAACCTTGGCACAACTCCCCTGGAATAATTCAAAATGGAAATTTGAACAATAGTACAAACAGGTTGCCTATATTTTATTATTCTAGTAGAATCTAGACATTTTAGGAATCATCTATTATTTAAAAATCTCCTATCAAGTCACTTAGTTTGAATGTTTTATTTACTGGACACAAGTACAAGTTTGTTGCACTTCTTTGCCTCTTTATAGCATATCTACGACATCTCTATTACATGCAACGTGCATGTAAGTATTGAGATACAAAGTATTGAGATACGAAGAACTGTGAGTCAATTCTTGTCTTTAAGAAGTTTGTAAAGTATGATAAAATCTATAAATATTCTATTTTACTACATAAATTATAATAAGTGGAAATTCCAGCTCAGGATCTGTGTGGTGTGACAGAAAACTATATAGAGGCCTGGGTTCAAGTCCAAGTTCCTCCTTAATCAAATGCTACCCTATAAAAGTATTGAATCTTGCCGGGGGTGGCGGCTCACGCCTGTAATCCCAGCACTTTGGGAGGCCGAGGTGGGCGGATCACGAGATCAGGAGATGGAGACCATCCTGGTTAACACGGTGAAACCCCGTCTCTACTAAATATACAAAAAATTAGCTGGGCGAGATGGCAGGTGCCTGTAGTCCCAGCTACTGGGGAGACTGAGGCAGGAGAATGGCGTGAACCCGGGAGGCAGAGCCTGCAGTGAGCCGAGATGGCGCCACTGCACTGCAGCCTGGGTGACAGAGCGAGACTCAGTCTCAAAAAAAAAAAAAAAAAAAAAGTGTTGAATCTTGTGTTTCTACCTTAAAGGAATATCAAGAAGAGTCAGATAAAATAATGAAAGTAAAATTGCTTTGAAATAGCATAATGTGCTATGAAAAAGTCACGCATTCTATTGTTCTTCAGGAACATTTATGTAGCCATTTGATCACTTTTCCTTAGGCTTTGAATTTTAACCCAGAAACAAAACTTAAATTCTTAAAAGACAGAAGATAACTTAAAAATTCAAACAAAACTTTTAGTTTTCTAGTCTCATTCTTTAGTCCTTATTCCATCCAACTCCCTTAATCTATCTTTGGAAGATGAGCTGAGCTGATTAATTTGGCTCTTAACCCTAGGGTTTTAGAAAAATCTGAGCCACATTTAGAATAAAATCACGTGGTGTGTCTCCTGCCCCCAACCCTTACCCCAAAAGGTGTCTACGGGGGTCATTTTACTGCCACTTAGTTCAAAGAAATCATGTGGTGTTTTACAATCAACAAAATAATTTAAAACATGTAAAGTCAAATACTAGACTAGTGTAGCCAATACTGGCGAGAACAATCGGTAACAACAAGGGTGCAGATAAAACATGTTCAGTGAAGATAATGAAAAAAATGGGCGAATTGTGATTTTGGCCCATTTCTCCTTTGTTAACTTAAGAATTGCCCAAATTTTCATTTACCTTTAAAGATACAGATTTCTATGTGGTTATTTCACATAGTCGAATTTAGCTCTAAAAATAGGGATGGCATATCTTTAGGAAGGTAGTTTCCTAACCACTTATTTTTGGTGTAATAAAATGAAGGTTTTGTAAAAATGTAGCTCATTTAGTAAAATGAAACTTTTGTAAAAATGTAGAGAAAGAATGTCCACCCAGAGATTCTCCTGGGGATTTGTGGCTTCACACTGAGCATTTCCCTCGTTGACAAGGAATCTGATAGATGGGATGTTGGATGGTTTCCAAAAATAGCCACTGCTATTCTGTTCCTTGTAGTCACACAGTTTGTAATGCATTTTTGCAGCTTCCTCCATAAGGGGTCTATTTCCTCACCTCCTGAATGTGGGCTAGATTTATTACTTCCTTAGACCAATATAACATTGCAGAGGTGACTAACCTAGGCCTTGAGAAGCTGTGCAGCTGTCTGAAAATTCTTCCAGTTGCCATATGCATTAAACCTGGGCTAGCCTACTGGTGGTCAATAGACCAAGTGGAGCAGAAACCAGCCATCTCAGTGAAAGTCAGTCGGACCCAAGTCAACTTAGAAACTGATTGCAGGTATGTGACTGAAGACAGGAGCTGCCTAGCTGAATACAGCCCAAATTGAAAAGACAAGGGCTAAGTAAAGGGCTGTTTTCTTAAGCCATCAAGTTAGGGAGTGAGTTATTATTTTTTTGTGTTACACTTTAAGTTCTGGGATACATGTGCAGAATGTGCAGGTTTGTTACATACATATACAGGTGCCATGGTGGTTTCTGCACCTATCAAACTGTGATCTACATTAGGTATTTCTTTTAATGCTATCCCTCCCCTATCCCTGCAACCCCCTGACAGGCCCCAGTGTGTGATGTTCCCCTCCCTGTGTCCATGTGTTCTCATTGTTCACCTCCTACTTATGAGCAAGAACATGTGGTGTTTGGTTTTCTGTTTCTGTGTTGGTTTGCTGAGAATGATGGTTTCCAGCCTCATCCATGTCCCTGCAAAAGACTTGAACTCATCCTTTCTTATGGCTGCATAGTATTCTATGGCATTTATGTGCCACATTTTCTTTATCCAGTCTATCATTGATGGGCATTAGGGTTGCTTCCAAATCTTTGCTATTGTGAACAGTACTGCAATAAACATACATGTGTATGTGTCTTTATAGTAGAATGAGTTTTAATGCAGCAGGAGTTAATGGATATGAATGATGCCCATGTGACTTGGAGGGAAACCCTACATTTTGTTTACTGATTCCATTTTCTCTCTTAACTTTCTTAGAAATATATGTGCAGAAAGACTTCAAGATTTACTACTACCTTAAAATCTGTCTTGGCAAAGCAAAAAAACGCTAATAGTAATTTCTAGGAAGAACAAAGAAATGTTGTTGTTGTTATTGTTGTTTTAAATGTATGAAATTCTCTCCTTTAGGAAGGTGAAGATATTTAGGATTTAGGTACCGAGATTTTGTGAGCTTGGATTGTGTTTGGAGAAAGAAAATTTATGTAAGACAAACTACCTGGTGAAATATGTAATCTTCTAGACTCAAAATACAAAAAGATATCGGTCATTGGCCTGCTTTGTGGAAAATATGCTGAAGCTCATCTTACCCCAGGTGGATGATGGAGGGCTGGATAATCAGTGTGAAAGCTTAGCTTCCCGGTTGTGTAAGCCACATTGTTTGCATCGATTTTGTCTTGCACTTGCCAAGTGTGTCTGTAAAATGCAAGAAACACATGTTTAAACAGGTTGTCACTAAGCCAGAGGAAATGTGTTAGAATGAATTTGATATGTGGGGAGAAATGGAAACTTTTCATTTGTTGAAATAATTACCATAATGACTATGAGCGAGAAAAGGAACCTGACTTTTCTCTGTCTAAAGTCACTATTTCAGAATTAACATCTCCTCATTTTTCCTCTCCTCTCAACGAGAGTACTTTTATACATCAGTCTATTTTACAGTTTGCAAAGAAGTATATATGGAATTGTAGGTTATCGTTTTACTGGCTTAATGCATTTTAAAAAGTGATTTATTGAGGTGAAGTTCACGTAACAGAAAATGAATCACTTTAAAGCGAACAATTCAGTGGCATTTAGTAAATTCACAATGTCGGCAACCACCACCTCTACCTATCTAGTTTCAAAACGTTTCTATTACTCCAAATCAAAACCTCTTATTTTAGAAAGCAGTTTCTTTACATTCTACCCTTCCCCAAGACATTGGTAATCACTAACTTGCTTTCTGTCTCTGTAGATTTACCTATTTTAGATATTTACCATAAATGGAATTATATAGTAAGCTCATGCTTTTAATGTTATATCTAAGAATCCACTGCCCAATCCAAAACCATGAAGATTTACCTCTATGTTTTCTTCTAAGAGTTTTATGACTTTAACTCTTATATTTAGATAATTTGTTCATTTTGAATTAATTTTTGCATATGATATGAGTTGTGGGTCCAATTTAATTCTTTGCATGTGGGTATTCAGTTGCATCAGCACAATTTGTTAAAGAGATTGTTCTTTCTCTATTGAATGATATTGGCATGTTTGCTGAAAATCGATTGGCCGTAGATGTGTGGGTTTATTTCTGGACTCTCAAAATTCTATTCCATTGATCTATTTGTCTGCCTTTATGCCAATATCATGCTATTTAGATTAGTGTAGATTCGTAGTTAAGTTTCAAAATCAGGAAGTGTGAGTCTTTTAATTTCAGTCTTCTTTTTAAATATTGTTTTGCCCACTTGGAGGCCCTCACAATTTCATATAAATTTGATACTGGCTTTTCCATTTCTAAAATAAGAAAATGATACTGAAATTTTGGTAGGGATTGCAGACTGCTTTGGGGAGTATCGACATCTTAACAATTTTATGCCTTCCAATCCATGAATACAGGATGCTATTCCATTTCTTTAGATTTTCTTTAATTTCTTTTAGCAATGTTTGATAGTATTCATTGTACTAGTCTTTCACCTATGCGATTAAATTTATTCCTATTTATTCTTCTGGATGATGTTGTAAATGGATCTGTTGATTTCCTTTTCAGATTGTTCATTGCTACTGTATATAAAGACAACTGATTTTTGTGTTTTGATTTTGTACCCTGAAACTTGCTAAATTCATTCATTAGCTTTAGTAGCTTTTTTTGTGGGTGGATTTTATGGGATTTATTATAGGTAAGTTCATACCATCTGTGAATAGAGATAGATTTACTTTTTCCTTTCTCATTTAGATGCCTTTATTTCTACTGTCTAATCGCTCTGGCTGGAAATGTTGGTGCAATGTTGAATCTCAGTGGTGAAAGCTAGCATTTTCGTCTTGTTTCTGCTCTTAGGGAGAAACTTGTTTTTGTTTTTGTTTTTTATTTAACTTTTAGATTCAGGAGTACATGTGCAAGTTTGTTATACAGGTAAATTGCATGTCACAGGGGTTTTGTGTGCAGAGTATTTTTGTCACTCAGGTAACATATATTGTAGCTGGTAGGTGGTTTTCTTGATCCTCATCCTCTTCCCCATCTCCACCTTCACAAAGGCCCAGGTGTCTAGTGTTCCCTTCTTTGTGCCCACGTGTACACAGTGTTGAACTCTCACTTCTAAGTGAAAACATGCTGTATTGGGTTTTCTGTTCCTGTGTTAGTTTGCTTAGGATAATGGCCTCTGGCTCCATCCATGGTGCTCTAAAGACATAATCTTGTTCTTTTATGTAGCTGTATAGTATTCCATGGTGTATATGTACCATATTTTTTTTATTCAATATATCACTGATGGACATTTAGGTTGATTCTATGTCTTTGCTATTGAGAATAGAGTTGCAATGAATGTATGCATGCGTACGTGTTCTTTATAGTAGAACAATTTATATTCCTTTGGGTATACACTCAATAGTGGGATTTCTGGGTCAAATGGTAATGTTTTTAAGGTCTTTGAGAAATTGCCAAACTGCTTTCCACAATGGCTGAACTGATTTACTTTCCCGCCAGCAGTGAATAAGTGTTCCTTTTCTCCACAACCTCACCAGCATCTGTTATTTTTTTAACTTTTTATAATAGCCATTCTGACTGGTATGAGATGGTATTTCATTGTGGTTTTGATTTGCATTTCTCTAATGATTAGTGGTGTTAAGCACTTTTTCATATGCTTGTTGGCTGTGCGTACATCTTTTGAAAAGTGTCTGTTCATGTTTTTTGCCCACTTATTAATGGGGTTGTTTGTTTTTTGCTTGTAAATTTGTTTGAGTTCCTTATAGATTCTGGATATTAGACCTTTGTCAGACGCATACTTTCCAAATATTTTATTCCATTCTATATGTTGTCTGTTCACTTTGTTGTTAGTTTCTTTGGCTGTGTAGAAGCTCTTTAGTTGAATTAGGTCCTATTTATCAATTTTTGTTTTTGTTGCAGTTGTGATTGTCATATTCATCATGAAATCTTTGCCAGGTCCTATGTCTAGAATGGTATTTCCCAGGTTATCTTCCAGAGTTTTTATAGTTTTAGGTTTTACATTTAAGTCTTTAATTCATCTTGAGTTGAATTTTGTATGTGGTTTAAGGAAGGGATCCCATTTTAATCTTCTGCTTATGGCTATCCAGTTATCTCAGCACCATTTATTGAATAAGAAGTCCTTTCCACATTTCTTGTTTTTGTCCACTTTGTTGAAAATCAGAGGGTTGTAGGTGTGTAGCATTATTTCTGGGATCTCTATTCTGTTCCATTTGTGTATTTATCTGAGAAACTCAATTTTCAAATTACACTCTCGAAACTTTTGCTCAGGTCAATAAATAAAACTTTAGGTACCTATGTATGCCCCATCGCAGTCGCAGACACTTCTGTCTTCTCCAAAGTAACTATGACTGTGACTTCTATAGTTATCATTTCCTTGCTTTTCTTTACAATTTTATCACCCAAATGTTCATCCAAGGACACTATGAACTTGCTCATTAATAATAATTGTTATATGTTTTAAGTCTATTAATCTACAAGTTTTTCCTTCAAACTGTGCTCCTTACAATTGTTGAAGAACTTAGGGAATTTGACCTATAGAGTTTCCCACAGTCTGGACTTCACTGAGTACGTACTCATGGTGCAGTTTCTGGGAAACTGGCAGCAAAATGCAGAGTCTTCGACAGTCTCTATTCTTTGGCAAAGCCACAGATGGCAGTATGTTCTTGTATTGCAAGACACATAATGCCTGGCTGTGTTTCTTTTTTGATGTTTGTACTGTTCATGTTCAATGGCTATATTCGTTAATTCATCAAGGGTTTCAAACAATGAAATATCAAACTGATACTCTTTTTTAAAAAGATTTATCACTCAGAATACTTTTAAAGGGAGCCACTTTCCCTCATCCACTATTTGGTTACTCAGTATAACAGCTTACAGAGGGATGATGAAATAAATATTTGATTCTTTCTCTTTCTTTACCATTTGTAATATAAAAAATTTGTTTCCTATAATTCCAAATTGAATAGTTTAAAAAATATGATGTATGAAAATATATTAAACTAGATAGAGGTGATATTTGCACAAAATTGTGAATGTATTAAATGACACACAGCATAATATACTAAATAAAGCTAATTACACTTTAAAATGGCTATTTAAATAATTTCAGCTTTTAGTTTCAGGGTGTACATGTGCATGTGCAGACTTGTTAGATGGGTATATTGCATGATCCTGAGGTTTGGGGTAAGATTGATCCCATCACCCAGATACTGAGCATAGTACCCAATGGGTAATTTTTCAGCTCTTTCCCTTTCCCTCTCTCCTGCCTCTAGTAGTTCCTAGTGTCTATTGTTGCCATCTTTATGTCCATGAGTACCCAATGTTTAGCTCCCACTTCTAAGTGAGAACACGTAGTATTTGGTTTTCTGTTCAGTTATTAATTTGCTTACAATAATGGCCTCCAGCTGCATCCATGTTGCTGCAAAGGCTGTGATTTTGTTCTTTTATATGGCTGTGTAGTATTCCATGGTGTCTATGTACCACAAAATGATTAATTTTATTGTCATGATAAATTTTACCCAAATTAAAAAATACCTTAGCTTAAAAGCTAAAGAAAAGATGAGTTAAAAAAAGAACTAAGGTTACTTGCAACTCTGTAGCAAGAAAATAAACCATTATTCAGACTTTGTAAGCTATTAGCCTTGGAAGATCCAGACAATGTGTAATTGAAAGGAGGCCATGTTTAAAAATAAACCAAATATGGCTTGAAAAATGTCCACTATATATACATGCCATTTGATTGCTGTTATAATGTCTATTAATATATATTCATATGCATCAAATTATCTTTGAATAAATAAACATTGAACACCTTTTTTATTTCAGTCATTGATTTAGCATCAGAGATACAGCAGGGAACAAAAAGACAGAAAAGTAATTGTTAAATTTAATACAGATAGGTTCTACAAAGAAAATGAGGCAAGGTAAAGAGATAACGAATGGGGCCAGAGAAGTATTTTTACAGAGATGATGCTGTGAGAAGTGTTCTATGAATAGGTGACATTTTCCCCACAGAAACCCAAGCAAAATAAGGGAAGGAGAAATGTGAATTTCTGGGAGATGTATTTTAGGCAGAGGAACCCAAAGTGAAGAGGTTTTGAGTTTGGAGTATGTCTAGCGTATTTGTGGAAGAACAAGGGCAGAACAAGGGCAGCATGGTTGAGACACAGTCACCAGGGAATCAAGAGTGGGAAATGTACCAGATGCACAGAGAGAAGCCAGTTTCCAAAGGGCTTTGGAGTCTAGGATGAGGACTTGAGATTTTGGTTTACATGTGATGGGAAGCCATTGTAGTTTTCCATTACGTAAATTATACATTGGAATTGTCGTTTCAAAGAATTGCTCTAGCCTCTGAGTAAGGGGTAGATGGTACTGGGAAAAAGGTGGGAGGAGGGAGAGATGATGGCAACCAGTTCTCTCCTAAACATGGGAATCATGATGATTCTCTCCTAACCATGGCTACATGCATAGGAGAGAATGATTGCATTTGATCTTGAAAGGTAGAGTTACCAGGATTCTCTGACAAATTGGATGTAGGATATGAGAGAAATGGAGTCCAGAATGATGCCAAGGTTTTCAGCTTTAGAAACCAGGTGAGGGAGGTCCTATTTATTGAGATTCACTATATAACAATTTATTATCTGGTTGAGGAGGAAGTTTGCTTCACCTAATTTAAAAAACTTTTAAATAAGTGCTTTAAAAAGTCTCCATTCACATATGGACAAATGAGCACACAAAAGATGACCTTTGGTCTGGATGTTTTAGCTTCCCAGAAAGTCACTCTAGGCTGGTATTCTACTCTGCCTCTGGTATTCCCCCACACAATACATACTACAACCCTATACAATACATACTACAAGCAGGCAAACCTTCCTAGTGCTTCATGCTCACTTTGCCATTTCTCTGTCAGAAGCTCTTACTGATTCTTGAGTCCCAGAAGGATAGAATTCAGTGCTGCTGATCCAGAATTCAAGAACCCAATGCAATTTTCTAACCTTGCCAACTATTGCCATATTTAAGTCATCTGTTCTAATCATGTTGATTTTGGCACTACACACTTTCCTGCCTTTTTTTCTGGTTTCTTTTTCTGCCCTTTTTTTCTGTTGTTTTCCCCATCTCTGTAATCATTAATGAAAATCTAGCTCAAGTTCCAACTATTTCATAATCTCAATTCTAGAAAAACTCTTGGTCTTTAGGTTCAAACTGCAGTGGCTTCAAAGCCTTGGTTTCTAATTCACGACTATATAATCTTGGACAATCCATCTATTATTTCTGAGCCTCAATTTATGTATTTGGAAAATAGAACAATAATGTATTTCAAAAACTTGTAACAAATAAGAAAGTCTATGTCTGACACACAGGAGATGCCCCATAGGACTTTTCCTTCCTCTCATTCTCCTAATTACCCAGTATTTACTCCTACACTCAGAACTCTCATAAGCATGTTTTATTCATCTCATTTATTAGATCTGAATTATTCATCTCATTTATTCAGATCTATGTGTTTTATGAAGATGGTTATAATTTTTAAAGAGTCTAAGCTCATTTAAATATAGAAATACATAATTCTGCTTCCTCTTCTGGACTGTAAACTCTTTTAGTGTACAACAAATACTTTTGATCTCCTACCATTAACTAAACCAGTGCCAATTCTAAAGCAGGGAACCAATACATTTTGACTGAATGAGTGTAAGCAGGGAGGGGGTGACTTTTATGAGCTTTCATTTTCATATGGTATATAGTAAAGGGTATTAATAGGGTGGTAGTGGCAGGAGGAGAGTGGGAATACAATCTATAATCTCTTCTCACATGTGGAGATACTTTTCTTAATGGGAAAAATAGTTCCTTACCTGTTCCCTGGGATTGAAGATAAAATTGACTATTTTGCTCTATGTTTCTCATTTAAAATTAGGGTAGAACACCTGATAGATCTTTCACTAAGGGTCAAGCAGCCATCCATATGTGGCCATGAACTGGAAACAGGCTGAGTGAAAAAAGATGAGGAGTATTACAGTCTGCTGCAACTCATTTCAAACATGAGTCAGACAATCCATTATATTGCAGTGAGAGTCGCCAAGAAATACTTGTTCTCTATGAAGTTCATGTCACTCCATAGACCATACAAAATACAGATCCAGATGGCTGTCAACACTGGCATTTGAAAAATAGTCAACATGTGAGAAGAGATTTAAGGAGGTCAAAAAGGTAATTTCATCAAGGTGCAGAATGCATATCTTCTGACTAAGAAAATGCTGCTGTTGACATGATCAACAGGAAATGACCACTTGGATTCTTTTTCAAGAGTGGTGATGGTTTTGCATTGATTCACCTACATACTTTTTCCTGGTTCCTTCTATGATCAAGGGTAAACTGACAGAATTTTACTGCAGCCAAAACCTGGTTGATATTCAAGGTGTAAGCATTAGCCAGAGAACAGATGTTTTCTTTGACATTAATTGGCCTCTACAGGGATGGGGGTCTGTGACTTGGCTTCACCAGAGCAGTTCTCTGACCCTCTGAGCTAACTGGTAGGGAATGATAAAACATTTATTAGACCTAGAGTGTCTTAGGCGCGGTATAAGATGTGTAGCCTAAAAGTCTATGCTCACATCTTATGATAAATCCCATGAAAGGAGCTCACCAATTCCAATCATAAACATTCTCTTAATAGTCATAGCACAAGTCTGGAAAATCCTAGAAATGTCATCTGTTTTACCTTTCTACCTTGTCATAGAAATGAATCATGCCAAGAAGTCTGCTACTGATAGTTGAGGACACTAAGTTCTTTCTTATGCATCCCAAATCCACATCTCCAAGAAAACACAGCAGAAATCAAACGCAAACATATTTGCACCATATAACCCTGAACTTGCCTGATCTTGAAGCTAAGCAGGATTGGGCCTGGTTAGTACTTGGATGGGAGAAACAGGTGCAAATGTGATTCATTGGTCATGAAGGAACTTTTTAAAAAACCTAATGGTGAGGCCTTGGTGAGGTGAAGGTGTATTTACATGCCCTTCTCATTCGAGACAGATTCTAATGCTATTCCAAGTAAGGCAACAACTCAAGCAGATAAGAATGGACGTGACTGAAGTAGAGGTATGGGACCAGATTCTTTTAAAACTGAAGAGGCAAGCTCAACATAATATCTTAATCCAGTGGCATAGACTTGTTTACTATTGTGCTGGGGTGAGTGACTGAAACTCTGCAAATTATCCTGCTTTTATCAAAGATGCTGTTTTAAACAAACCTAAGTGTTTCCACTGAGCCATTTGTGTCATTCTCAACATTTCACTAAACTCTCCGTTACATTTTATTGTCTATTCAATATTTTTTGTCAAAAGCTCCTGTACTTTAAATAACTTTTAGAGACTATTTCATGAGATTGAGTTGAATGCTAATTTACTAAATTTGCCCAAACATAGATGACTGCTCATAGATAATCAAGATATTAATAATGTTTTGTGACAAATTCGGTTCCTTCAGTGCTTGTGGAATACTTGAATATTGTTTTTGCTGGATTTGTTCTTTATATCTTGGTGATGTCTTATTTTTTAAAAATGCAGTGTCATGGGATTTGTTCCTTATACCTTTGGTGATAAGTTTTACACTTCTTTTTTGAGTCAGGGTCTTGCTCTGTCACCCAGGTTGGAGTGTGCCATGGTGTGATCATAGCTCACTGAAACCTCAAACTCCTGGTCTCATGTAATCCTTCTGTCTCAGCCTCCTGATTAGCAGACATGTGCTACCATGCCTGGGCTAATACACTTTTATTTTTATTTTTGTTGGGACAGTGTCTTGTTCTGGTGTCCTGCCTGGTCTTGAACTCATGGCCTCAAGCCATCCTCCTGCCTCAGCATCCCAAAGCACTGGGATTACAGGTGTGAATCCCATGACCTAGCCAACACTCTTTTGATTAATGGTTCACACTTAGAAAATCATGCTGGATTAATTTGTAAACTTTTCCTTTTTAAAAGTAATTTTTATACGAAAGGATGTTTTATGAGTGCAAACCTGGATTTATTTTTACCAACAGTTGTAACCTCTGATCCACTTGCTGCAAGCTCTCTTCATCAGATTATGTAAGAATGCCTTCTTTTGAACATTATTACTCATCCCATTGGATCCAAAATACAATGCCCATATATTGTTTATATTGTAAAATTTCAATATCAAATATGATCTCCTAGCTAAAAAGCAAAAAATACATTTTGTAGTTAATTAATCAAAGGAATACTATATTGCTTACTCTAGTTACAGCACTTCCACGTATGAATTCCTAGATGCAGTCCCTCACCAGAGCTCCATATATTTATTTTTCCATTATCATTTATTAGACACCTACAATGGTCCAGAAACTGGGGATCCAGAAGTGAATGGAATAGACGTGGTACTTGTACCGCATGGAATTTACAGTCTACAGGGAGGATGAATTAGTATGATTTATCTTACAAAGCTAAAGTACACCATGTTATGAGAGTAGGAAATAAAGACTAAATTGAGACCTGAAGATTAAGCAGGATTTACCTAGGCAAAGAGAAGAGTAAAGGTCATTGCAGGAAGGAGAAACAGCATGTGGGAAGGCCCAGTGGAGGGAAAGAACATCACCTACGAGAGGAACTCGAAGTTGAATGTGGGCCAGAGTGGGGAGGGTTTGCTCTATGGCTATCCTTAGCTTCTGTTCAAATTCTGCTTCCACTGCTGTCCTGTAAAGTCTCAAAAAAATCTCATTCCTTGAGAAACTGAGTTCAAACATATTCTTTTTTTTTTTTTTTTTTTTGAGATGGAGTCTCGCTCTGCCACCCAGGCTGGGGTGCAGTGGCCTGTTCTTGGCTCACTGCAAGCTCCGCCTCCCGGGTTCATGCCGTTCTCCTGCCTCAGTCTCCCGAGTAGCTGGGACTACAGGTGCCGGCCACCAAGCCCGGGTAATTTTTTTGTATTTTTAGTAGAAACGGAGTTTCATTATGTTAGCCAGGATGGTCTCGATTTCCTAACCTCGTGATCAGCCTGCCTCGGCCTCCCAAAGTGCTGGGATGTGAGCCACCGTGCCCAGCCCTAACATATTCTTTGTCTCATAGCATTTAACCCAGTGCCAAAAATGTTTGTTGAGTAAAGACGTGGATTCTAGAATAATAAATTGTGCTATTTCCTGATTGACTATAAACTTTAATTTTGGTTTACACTGTATATTTTAAGTACATTCTAATAATGAATACTTTGGCCATTAACAGTTTTTATTCCTTACTTCTAGGGAGAAGTGCTTACAGTTATTTGTAAACAATGTTTGGCAAAATTTCAAGAGTTGTGTTTTAAAAAGTAACTATCTTTTGAGTTCTTCTTTCATTATAGACATTAATTGACATTTAATCCATCCCTGAAAAAGAAAGAGTTTATGCCTTTTTAAAAATAATTTCAACTTTTATTTTAGATCTGGGGGTATAAGGGTAGGTTTGTTATGTGAGTATAATACATGGGTATTGCATGATTCATGCTATTTTTTAAGGTGAGAATTAGTATCCCCAAACACAAACTAGGGAAACAAAGATAACCTTTCTGATCTCTAGAATAGCTCTTACTGAATCCATTAAACTAATACGAAAATCTCCACAAGACCTAAAGATATAAAGTAAAGAGAGAGGTTTCTTAAATGATAGTGGTGACATAATTTAAAAGAATCTCTCTGAATTATCCCTATAGAACATCTAGAGTGAAAATTCAAGAATTCAATGACAACATCTAAACAAAAATTAAGTGACAAGATATTCCCACGAACCAGGAAATAGGAGGGGATAGAGACAAACCTTTCAAAACCACAAGACCTATATGATATTGGCAACTGTGCAGGAGAAAGCAGAGAGAAGCAACTGGGTACATCATGGATCTAAAACATTCCCAAATCGCTAACAGGTGTTTACTGGACAGTGCAGTGGGGCAATGTGAGAATGGCAGTTAAACTTGGGAGGGGATTTCTACATTCCAGTATAGCTGAGTACCTAAGGTCCATGGTAAGGGATCTGAATAGTCTGGAATTCATGAATTCTAGGAACTAACCAGATAAATCTCCCTTCCATGACCTTCCTTCTGAGAAGGGTGCATATTGAGTGGTACAGGAACAATATAGACAAAGAAAAAAACAAGGTCCTCATAAAAGTAAAGGAGAGGAACTAGAAGGTCTTAGAAAGCTGTCAGCCAGTTTTGAAATATAGCTTAAAACCATAAATTAAATAAGGTTTCTGAATCATATCTCCTTTTAACAGTTAGGGAAACAAGTTTCACATAAAATTAGCAACAACAACAACAAAAATCAAGGTTTAAACTCAAAATTATTTTAAGAGAAAAACCCAGGATTAGTAGCAAAATAGCATACCTATAGATAGGCAGTACATGTCAGAAGGACAGGCCACCCCCAATAAAAAAGATAAAATATTATTTTTTTCTAACTTCTGTTTTTTTAAATAACCACTTCTAATGAATCCAAAAGTCTTTACCAAAATGGTCCAATACGTAAAAGAATAACCAACATCAGAATTAGAAACTTGAAAATGGACTGATGTATTAGGAAAGGAAAAATCTTTAAAAAGTCCTTAAACAACGACTAAATTAGAAGGAATGCAAGATCAAATAAGTGTAACAAGCCTTTAGGTAACTAGGAGATAAGTGGGAGAACAATTTAAAAGAAATCAATAGAAATGATTTGAGAGAAAGTAACAAAAGGACATGCAAAGAAGCCTTAAGATATGCATAAGAGTCCTCAAAAGAAGAAGCCCAAAGCAAAGGAACAGAACGGATACTAAAAAATGTGATTCAAGAAACATTTTCTGGAAAAAAGTAATTAAAGCTGCCCTAAAACAAATCATATCCTCCCAGAAAAAGCTGTCCCAGAACAATCAATATCAAGACATAGTCTATAAAATTACTGGACATTTAAACAACAACAAAAATTCAAAATCCAGGTAAAAATGTCAAATTACTATTTTATTGTTGTTGAGACGGAGTCTCACACTGTTGCCTGGGCTGGACTGCAGTGGCATGATCACTGCAACCTCTGCCTCCCGGGTTCAAGCAATTCTCCTGCCTCAACCTCCCAAGTAGCTGGGATTACAGGCACCCACCACCACGCCCAGCTATTTTTTCGTATTTTTAGTAGAGACAGGGTTTCACTATGTTGGCCAGGCTGGTCTCAAGTTCCTGACCTAGTGATCCGCCTGCCTTAGCCTCCCAAAGTGCTGGGATTACAGGTGTGAGCCACGGTGCCTGGCCATTAAATTACTTTTAAGGAAAAGAAAATCATATTACCAATAAAACCATAAGTGACATATTAAAGATGCTGTGAGCCAAGAATTTATATTTAGCCAAGCCAATTTTCAAGTATAAAGGCCTTAAAACTGCTGTCAATATGCACAAATTTAGAGAATACTGTCCCTGTGAGGTCTTCCTTAGGAATTTAGGAGAGAATGGACTTCAGAAAACCAAAATGAATAGATAGGTTGACATAAGTTTGGTGCTGAGCAGTAAATTTATGTTTACGTGAATTAAATTGTAGGGGAGGGAAAAGAGATACTGAAAAACTAAAAAGTAGAAAAATCAAACTGCAGTGGTAAAGATGCATGTTGATGATAATACTCTAAACCAGGAAAGAAAGGAAGTGAGCACCATAAAACTTAGGAAAGTCGTTACATTTGGGAAAAAGGCAAGGTTTATGCTTGGTTGGGTTGTGTCAATGGGTTTTGGGGTGGCTGGCAATGTTCCATTTTTTGACCTGGCTGATGTTTAAGGGTGTTTGCCTTATGATAGTTCATTAAGCTATACATTTATTTTATGTGATTTTCTATATCTGTATTATATTTTACCATGAGAAACCTATTTTGCCAAACACAAACCTCACTTTTCTCCCCAAATGTAACAGCTTTCCTAAATTTTATGGTGTTCACTTCCTTTCTTTCCTGGTTTAGAGTATCATCAACCACATGCATCCTTAGCACTGTAGTTTGCTTTTTCTATTTTTTAGCTGTTCAATATCTTTTTTTTCCTCCCCTACAATTTAATTCATGTAAACATAAATTTACTGCTCAGCACCAAACTTATGTCAATGTATCTATTCATTTTGGTTGTCTGAAGTCCATTCTTAGTAACAGAATAGCACAGTGGTTACAAGGGATGGGAGTAGAAGAAAAGGGGAGATATTTGTCAAAAGGGTGGAAATCTTTGGTTATTATATGAATAAGTACTGGAGACCTAAAGAATAGCATGGTGACAATAGTTGATAATAATGTATCGTATACTTGAAATTTCCTAACAAAGTAGATGTCAGGTCTTTTTGCCACAAAATATAAAGATAACGATGTGAAAGAATGGATATGTTAATCAGTTTGATCGTGGCAATCAAAATGTCATGTTGTACACTGTAAATATATACAATTTTTGTCTCTCATACCTCAATAAAGCTGCAAAAATAATTTAAAAATAAAATAAATAAAATTGAAAAAAGAAATCTTTGTTGTACACTTATTTTTAAAGGTTAATAATACTGCCATTAATAAAAATGAAGTCAGGTAGTGATAGAAGGATGACAACCACCTGTAAAAACATAAAGAAAAAGTTATAGCAATTTGCTCCAAAGGAAGCCCCAAAGGCTTCATTATAAAAAAACAAATAATGTAGTGCATTGCAAAAAAGTGAAAAAATTAATGAGAATTCCACATTAAATACATTTAGTAGGGTTCTTTTTGAGTTGGAGGCGGTCAAATTTTACTTAATACATTTTATTACAACAAGAATTGGGTTTTAGTTTTGATTTTTTAATGGGAAAGATTGAATAAAATGTTTTTTGATTCTGTATCAATTGCCATTTTCCCTTTATGTAAATGGTTGGTGCTAATTTTAACTTAGGAGAAAGCAATGAATATTCTGGTGCTGTCATTCTGACTTAATTTGATAAATTTCTATGTAATGCTGTCTGATTATCTCCTTGCATCTGAGCAATCAACAGTTATTATGGCATTGGAAATTAGGAGGTAAATGTTAGATAACAATGAACCACCACAGTAGCATGGTATAAAGGAAAGACTGCAGGCTATTGAGTCAGGTAAACCTGGGTTTGTAGCCTGATTCTTCCGCCTCATTTTTTTTGGGGATGATGGGTTAATGATTCTTCTCAGAATTGTGAAGATTCAAAAGAATCTATTCTGTTACTAAGAATGGACCTCAGACAACCAAAATGAATAGCTACATTGACATAAGTTTGGTGCTGAGCAGTAAACCGCTGAGCTCAATACTTAGTACATAAAAGGGGCTTACTAAAAAAATATTTCTATCATCTCAATAACAGCCACCTGTCCTGGCTGCACAGAGTACAAGCAGGGAAGGAAGGTTGTATGTGTGTGTGTTGGGTGTGGGGTGGGGTATCAGAGGACCCGTTGAAAAGCAATTGCTTTAATTGGTTATCTCATGCATTTCCTCAAGTGATTTCTAAAAGAGCATGAGACACAGAAATTATTTTTCCTTTCATTCATGAGATGACTTCATACTCAAGGGGTTTTGTTGGCAGCAGTATTAATTACTATGAAACTTAATATTACAAAGGGAACCCTGGAGACTGGCTCTTGGCTGATAACATAAGCTGAGATTCACAATGGCTCAAAGAACATAGCTTGTTACTCTGCTTAAGAAACCCTAATACTTACTAGAATACACATTTTAAAGAGTTTTTTTGTCCCTCTACCAAAGCATTATAATTAGCACATTAAGTTATTAAGGAGTCCCAGTGTAAATTTTTTTTTTTTTTTTTTTGAGACGGAGTCTCGCTACGTTGCCCAGGCTGGAGTGCAGTGACCGGATCTCAGCTCACTGCAAGCTCCGCCTGCCGAGTTTACGCCATTCTCCTGCCTCAGCCTCCTGAGTAGCTGGGACTACAGACGCCTGCCACCTCGCCCGGCTAGTTTTTTGTGTGTGTTTTTTAGTAGAGACGGGGATTCACCTTGTTAGCCAAGATGGTCTCGATATCCTGACCTCGTGATCCGCCCGTCTCGGCCTCCCAAAGTGCTGGGATTACAGGCTTGAACCACTGCGCCTGGCCCCAGTGTAAATTTTTAAAAAGTAGAATGGGATTACAATTAAATTTAGAACTCTGGCAATTTTTTTTGTCTTCTTCTCAAGTTTGAATTATTTCTAGGTTGATTTTTCATAACCCAGAAGGCATTTTTATTCAAAAAGGGCTGTGTGGTTTTCTCAAGCAATTTCCTAATTAGAAACATCAACAAATGGGTAAACTTGTTTTTTCTTTCTCCGATCCCCACACTTCACAAATGTTTTCTGGTAATAAGTATTTCAAACAAGTAACTGTTTCAAAGTCAGATTTGGAGGCAGTACTTATGGTAGGAGCAATTTCTTAGGGGCGAGATGCCAAGAAATAGTAATATTTTTCACTTGTACCTCCTCGAATACAATCTAATGTGTGAAATGCTGCTGGGTTGGCTTAGAAGACATCTTTCAGAAATGCGAGCAGAAGTCTAGTGGATGCTGGAAAGCTATATATTATGGTTGTACTTCCCAGAGGCCATTTCAATATTGCAAATCCTTAACTGGTATGGGTGGTGAATTAGATAAACAGCTCACTAGACACATTTCTATTTGACCTTATTTTGTTTATCCAATGAAGCTTGCATGCAAGGAACTCATGAAGATATAACACTGGGCAGTAGTAGTAGCATTCTACATGTTTCCAACAAACTTTCACCCAGCGACCTCAAAGGACATAGCAAGTATTAAAACACCCCTGCAGAAAGAGTGAGGCAAGTCCTCAGTAGAGGAGAATCAGAGAGATCTGGGAAATTACATGAAAAGCTCAGATTGACTTCTCACTTACAAATAGCTCATGGTGAAGCCATGATTAGACTGCTTCCCTGTTGATCCTATGAGCAACTCTAGAGGAAGTAATCCAGTACAGATGCTCTGGGGCACTGGGTCCCCAATTCTTCCTAAACTTTTTGGGCACAAAGTTTCCAAAGTATTACTTATATTTTCTACTATAAACTTGTGGCCTTATAAGTTTTATTCAGCAGTTATATAGCTTCCATACAATGCTATACAAGATAAAATTTGACTACCACCAAGATCCACATTTATCTCCTTTTCCTATTGCCTCTTGCCTTCTTTATTTCATTCCTTGAAGTTTATATCTCAGATTTTTGTTTCCAGTTTTATCCCATTATTCTTACCAGTGTAACCCTTATTACATGTATTAATGCAATTTGCTGGTGCCACCAAATAAAACATTCTTAGAAAAAAAAAAATCTGAACTTCTGGGCTTAGTTCTAAAAAGAAGGATGTCTTGCTAGCTAAGGTTAGAATTGTTATTCTCTTCTGCTTGACTTTTTGAGGAAGAAGAGTCACTCTGAGCTGCCCATGAGGTTAATTTTTAAATTATAGACTGACAAATTTTGACAATGTTGTCAAAGAGTTTTTGTTGTCTTGTTCAGATGGACATCCACAATATCTTACTTGGCACATATTTCCTTTCATTAAAATTTCCTGAGAGATAATTGTGTGTCAGGTGCTGAGTTAACAGTAAAGATACAACCCTGATTATGCCACCATTTATGCCTATAAGGAGCTCAACATGACAGTGGCAATGGCAATGATATATGCCTTCTTAGTTTTCAAAGGTTGTTTTTGACTGGTAGAGTCACAAGCAGGATAGTTAATTAATAATATAAAATATAGTTGACAAATATTTTTAAAAATGACACTGTACTCTTCCCACCAAGTCTTTCTTTCTCTCTCTCTGTCATGTACACACACATACTCACAGATGAGCTTATGGAAATAATAATTCCCTGGCCTCTCCAGTTTATTGAGTTGTCCAACTCATTAAAAAAGTAATTTTCAGGGTTTGAGTTTTGCCATTTTAGAGAAGATTGTCTGAACTTCTCAATATTATCTTACCAGAATTATAGTATGAAAAGACCATGCATTGGTACAGTCCAGCCAAAACAAAACAAAACAAAAACACAGTAGTGACATCTTACATGAGTGCTGTTCATTTTCTTTTATTAATATAGTGCATGTATTACTACTAAAAATAGAATCTGCAACAAAAAATAGAAATTGCCTTACTTTGTGTTATGAATTTGTGGGAGGAAATTTCCACTTCTCTTTCCTGGTGGGCCATCAAGAGTGCGAAACTGGTTCATTTGAGTGAGGAGCATATAATTATTTTGCTTTATTATAATGCCAGGGCTTGGGGATGAGGTACTGATAGTGGTTTCACAGAACAGAGGCTGGGAGAGAATTTCTACTGGAGCGATGCAGAGGATGCCAGGTCAATGGGAGGATGTAGCAGGTGTGGTGGTTGGAAGGGAAGAGGAAAAATATTAGTAAGTCAACTGAGAAGGGCAGGAAAGGCCAAAAAGCAGACAAAAAGACATGAAGACTTGGCACAGGTTGTCTGTAGGCAGAATAAAGGTCCAGGAGATATAAAAGCAAGAGAGATACATGCAGCAAACAAAAGGTTAAGCAGGAAGAGAAAGAAGCAGTCCTGAACAAACAAGTGAGAAAGGGACTGATTGAGGGGATGGCCAGGAATGGGGAAGAATGGCATGTCATAGAAATGGCATGTGTCTGAGTTGAATTAGCTTAAGGATGGGGAGGAAGGGCTGCAGAGCATTGCATAATCTTAATTAAATTTATATTATCTTACCACACCTTTTTACACAACGGTATCCTGTGTAAATTTTGAGAAGTGGATTCATTTTGTCTGAAGATCATATTGGTAGATGAATATTTCCCCATCTTGACCATGATTTGCATCATCCTGGGGATCACCTTCCTGTTATCTAACCTCTTTGAACTGCTGTTGGCATATATTGACTGTCATGTTCCCTCAGTTGGAATGCCAAAAGTCCGGGGTTACTTTTCAGTCTGTTCCTTGGTTTTACAGAATTTCTTATTGGCTTAGATTACTTGAAGGAAGCCAATTCAAATATTTACATTTACCCACATACAGCAATTACAAAAGATATTTTTTCATAAAGTAGAAACCCAAATCTAAACCCAACAAAATGCCTAGTAAAGTGCCATGCACGTATCAGCATTCAAGAAAGATACTCTGTTTGGATAGAAATTGTGCTTTCTTTGGGATTTACTTTGTAGGATACATTCTGAAAAAACATCATAACTTGGTATAATCCTTGAAAATGACAGTGTATGGTAGAATGTAGTTTACAATAACTATTTCCCAATGGATTAAGTCATGTCATAAAATTCATTTCTTCAATAATATCACTTTTCCCAAAAGGGCTCCAGAAAATTATTTTCATTGATTTTCTTTTTTTTGGTGGGGGAGAAAGGACATGAGATGAGGCATTTTGGCGTTGGTCTGTAAAAGCATTGTCCTAAATCAAAAGTTTAAATTCTCAAAAGATTGTCTTTTTACATACTGCTCCATGTTTACATGTATTTGACAAAATTGACAATGAGAGTTTCTTTACCTACTCTTATTCTTTTGTACCAGGAAAGTATTCATCATTATCAAGTCAGTAAAGTTACTGAGCATTTCACATGGTTGCATAAAAAATATTGTCTAGATGATGTGCTGACAAAATAATGACAAGCATCTGAGAAAATACAGATGTGGAAAATGACATGCACTTTTGTCCTGAAAGTTATTGCCATTTTGATTTAGTTGAATGTAAGTTTATAATGGTGAAAGATTCTAATAATTATTGCACTCATCTGCTGGTTTATAGTCCTTTACAAAGATTTAGGCATGATTTATTCATTAAACATTTATTCCTTGCCTGCTGTATATGAAGACAACATGAAATGCTGTAATCTACTGTTTTTTTGTTCATCCAACCAACCACTTAACAATTGAGATGACAGCCAAGAACCAAAAATAGCTATTCGCATTCTCATTTTCATTTTAGACTCATGCATTTAACAGTTTTGAAACTAATAACCCTACTTGAATGGAAAAGTGCGAGGTGGGTATTAGTTTCCCAAGGAAGGCATGTCTAACGTGGCACCATCAGCAAGCTATTATTGTTTTAGGCATCTAACCAAGAGCAGTCATAAGCTTCCTTGAAAAATCTGCATGGAGAGCAAAGTTTACTTTTAATCTGTTCCACTTTCCTTTCTCTATCCCTCTTCTGTTGTTTAATCTCTTTTCTCCATTATTTATTGTGTGCATTTATTCATTCCATTCACTCACTCACCAACTAATTATTTTTCAAACAAGAGTAAGATACTTTTCCAGTGGAGAAACAAAGATATGAAAGAGAGGGACATTGTTTAAGGCAGCTACTGAGTCTGTTCTGAAGATGTCATGTCCAGGCACAACCAAGGTAGAAAGAATAACGTGGTAAATGCCATTTAGTGCACATCACTGTGAGAGTTCAGACGATGTAAAGCACCCCGGTTCTATCCCAATGGAAACCTGCCTTCTATTGAAGTCTCCCTTCCTTTCAGCCAGAGGTTCTCAACCTTGGCTGTACATGAGAATCACCTGCAGAGTTTTGAAAAGTTCTGATACTCAGGCCAAATACCAGTACTGTTAAAAAAAAAATAACAAAAGGAAAACACACTGTGGAGATGGGATGCAGATGTCAGTATTTTTAAAATGGGCTATTCCAATAAGCAGCTTAGGCTGAAAATCACTGTTCTAAGTATTCCTTCTTCTTTTAAATATCAGACTTCAGTACCACTTCTGCACATTACTATGCAGAGAAATGGAAAAAGGGGACAATATTAGAGAAAATATTTATTTTTCATATTCTCTGAACAACATCAACAAAAACAAAAAAGCAAATAAAACAACAATAACAAAAACAACAAAACTGTTCTGTCAGTTCTTGAGGTAGAGAATTAAAAATTGTCAAAAAATATATGGACAGATCTTGATAACTAGTGGTGGAAGTAAGGGGTAAGGTGGTAAGAAAGGCGTTTTCTGGCATGTGTATAATTTGAGAGATTCAGGTAAGAAATGTGATCATCTAAGGAAGGTGGGATGTGGTAGGTTAACTTATCTGGTTATATGGCAAGGTCCATAAAGGACATGGAATGGTAGTAGGAGGTCTGATTTGTTTTGACAACAGACCTTTAGTATTTATTCCAGTAATTTCACAATATTAGATCAGTGGCCAAATTATTAAGCCCTTTTATAGAACCTGCAAAAACAAAACAAGACACACATAATAAATCAAGCTTAGATTTGACCCCTAGTGTGATGGGTTTGGGGGGTAGTTTAGAGAACTCCAACAAAGAGCCCAAAATTTGGCCACTGTTATTAAATTGTGAAATACCTTGGAATAGATACAAAAAGTTTGTTGTCAGCAAATAAAAACTAAGTGAAACGACTTAGAAGAGATTCGTTTCGAAGTGTTCTATTTAACACCAGTGGCTAAAAGCTCTTCTTTTCCGTGTGCTTTCTTCATATTATTGGCAGCAAGGTAGAGTAGAAAGTCCATAGATAGGACAGACTCTGGTTCCTTTATTACTATCTGTGGGCACTTGGGTTACAAATTAATTCTCTGGGCTTCAGTTTCCTTATCAGTGAACTGAAGGATAATATTCATTTCGGAAAGTTGTTGTGAGAATTAAATGAACAAAACATAATACAGTTGAGGCTCTTAATAATTTTGAGACTTTTCCCCCTCTTTCCTTTGTCTGTTGTTGCTGTAATCTCTAGGGCAGCTCAAATTCTTGCAGGTGTAAGGGAGATACAAATTTTATACAACACAAATCCACTAACGGTAAATGGAAGTTTCGGAGTCAGAGTAGGTACTGGGTTGTCTAAGTCTAAACATGGCAGAGATGGCAGTCTTTCAGTGATTGAATATTTTCAGTCTCCTGTTTATCTACAGACCAAGTCTTACTCTAGTTTAGGAGTGGCAAACCTAAAGAGTAGCAGGACACTTGCAGGTCTGGAGAGGGTGGAGGATTTTGGCAAACTGGAGAGTGAGTCTATGCTCTCTTCAAAGGCAGCCTCTATTTGTATCCAGCAGATTGTTTGCATGCAAGGATTTAGGCTCTGTTGTTGCTAGAGATGATTTTTCAAGAAAAGTCAGGTCCACATGTAATGTAAAATCTCCCAGTTTTTAAGTGTTGACAACTAATTCCGTTTTCTTTCAACATCATGTGGGCCAAACCAAATATCTGAATACAGCCCGTGTGCTTCCAGTTGCAACCTTTGGAGTTGGAAGGTCCCTTTCACTTTCAATGCTCTCTACTCTATGAGCCCAAGAATAATTGTATTAATGTCACATGAGGGGCTCACTCTAAAGAAATATAGTTATACTCCCATGTCTACATAAGTGTTTCCTGTTGTTGTGTTTCACTATCCATAATTAATGTTACCTCCAAGGAAATTCTTATGCAAACAGCCTCTTGTTCCAAAGTTAAAATCAATTATATCTCCCTATTACTAACTAAAGCACATAGGACTAATTTTATGAATGTTAGTTTTATCTTTTTAACATATCTGTGACTGACTTTAATTTCTCAGGGCCCAACTTTAATTTTCAGCCAACTCTTGGGAGGTAAAAGTTTAAGAAACTTTAACATAAAGTTTAATATGTTGTAAAGTCTTGGAGAAACACAGTCTTTCATCACATCTGTTGTGGAATAAATTATGTCCCCCCAGATTCATATGATGAAGGCCTAACCCCCAATGTTTGGAGATAGAGCCTTGGGCCCTAAGCTAACAAGACTGGTGTCCATATTAGAAGAACAGACAGCAGGAGTGTGCTATGCACTGAAGAAAGGTCATGCAAGGACACAGTGAGAAGGCAGTCATCTGCAAGCCAGAAAATGTAAGCCTCACCAGAAACCAACCCTGCCAGTACCTTGATCTTAGACTTCTAGTTTCCAGAACTATAAAAAAAATAAATTTCTGCTGTTTAAGTTTTCTGATCTGTGATATTTTGTTATGGCAGCCCAAGCAGACTACATATACCACATATAACCAGCCTGATGTCTTTGGTGCCTGGTGTCTTTGGGCTTTTAGGCTCTTAAAAAATTATCATTCTCAGCAAAATACTACTTTTAGATTCTTCTTTTTATCTGGCTTCCTGCTCAAGACATTATGAAAATTTCTGTACCTTCAATCAAGGGAGTCTTCCTCAGTCGCGAAGTATTTCAAACTTTATCTGTGATGGCAGAATACAAACCATTTGGTGACTCACCCATAAAATGTGAGATAGAGGAAACCGATTCTTTTCCCAAGTTTTGAAACTTCTCCTGGTTTGTCAGATGCTCCGGTGAGTCGTACTATGCCTACTTTCTTGAGGGTGGAAAGCCACTTGTATGCATGTTCGTCATATCTTAAAACATCTTCAAAATCCAAAGTGGGTAGCTGGAGCTCTGAGCCCCAGTATTGACATTCTGTGAATTAAGAAAATGAAGAAACCAGATGGGATTACATTCTTTTTATATAGGATGATAACCTCAGAGAAAGGGCTAGTTCATTAAAGTTGATTGTTGATTTATAATGGAGTTTATGAAATGTTATTCATATTAGAAATGCTCAAGTCACTAGGCCTTTCTTCCTTGGTGCCATACCAGTCTGTTATATGCCTCGTGCTTACAACTGTGTCTGGCCCATAGCAGGTATTCAATATGTCCCATTTGTTAAGGGAATATTGTTTAGCTGATGAATGGCTCATGATCTGTATGTTCTAAGGGCTTCTCTGCATGGACACTGCTTAGAAATAACTCTGAGATACTGTATGTGTTAATGGCCAAGTTATATTGCTCAACTCCAAATAGATGATAAAATCAAAATGGTAGATTAGAACAGAATATGTCTATTCTTGGGGGCTGGGGGCTGGGGGCTGAGGAGAGCTTTGACATGGTAGGTACAGCTCTTCTTTCCTCTTATTTCACCTGATAAGAAGCAACCTCTGGGATCAGATCATCCTTTGGGGTCAGCAAAAAAAGATGAAGGTATATTCCTGGAATACATAGACCTTTTGGTGGGAGTGCCACACAGATAAGGTCAAATGCTTTCCATTAGCTCTCTCATTCTTCATGATTAAATGCTCATAAAAACGCTTAACTGAGAAAACAGAAAGAAAAATGTAAAAAATAATTGGCTTGCAAACCGGGCTCTCCCAAAGGAAGTGGAACACAGAGGAAATGCAAATTTGCCAACGAAAATAACACAGATATCACCAACTGAATTCAGGAAAAGCCTGACTCTAGCTAATCCATTTGATTTCTTCCTTCCTTGGTAAGAAAATTGCCCTAGGAAGGGAAGCCTTCCTAAAAAGTGACAGAATGAGAACTTCTGATCTCAATATCACCGTGAGCAATGCTTTACTTTTCTAGCTGGGGAATGTGTCATTTTATAGAAACAAAATAAAGCCCCCGTTTAAGAATGAAGAATGGGTCAGTGCCTCTTGTAGTAGTTGTGGACTGGAAATCATTGCTTCTTTGATGTCAGCATAGCTGTTTCTGCAGAAATAGGAGTTTTTGTAGGAGTCAGTGGCTTTAGTAGTAAAAAGATACATGCAGGTGCAGGGAGCCACTTCTTGCTCTTCCACCAGCTAGTTGCATAAGGACATTGGCAGAGGTTAGTAGGTGTGTGTATGTATGAAAGCCTAATTAGGCTATAAATGCACATATTGCCAAAGTTTCTGGGTTATTAAGCATAGCAGTTTGTATGATGAGCCAGAATTTCCAGACCAAAATTGCAAACTGTAAATTAGGCCTCCCTAGAGGTGCATTAATTATTTTTTACTATGCTAATATTCGTTAGTACTGAACACATTCCACAGGCCCCAGTGACTACTGTATTGTCTCTGAAAGTTGAGCTGATATCCAGCCACTGGTTCTGAATTCCTAATTTTAACTCTTTTCTCTCTGTGAGGGGTAACCAGAACTGAAAGAACCACAGTCTTTCCAGATCCTTAAGCATTGCTTTTCAAGTGCTTCTGATATTTGAGAAAACTTTACAATTTAATATTAACCAAGTCACTTTGGCAAAGAGAAACAGGTCAGCACATGGGCTATGTTTTATTAGACCACAGCAAGTTGGTTAGATCAATAACAGACAATGAGGTGTGAAGGTTTCAGGATGGTTTTACATTTTGGGGGCGGGAGGAAGGATGGTTTGATACAGTTTCTTGGTATTTCTTGATTATATGAGCTACCTAATCAATAGTCATTTGTTGGTTTATATTTTTAATAAGGCTAATATTTTATCATGTCACAAGGCATGGTGATAGGCAGTAGATTTTGAAGAGTTCACAGTCTACAGGAGAATTTGACATGGAAAGTGGCAATTAAAACAAAATACAGTCATTGCTATAGTTGAGATATGTTTGGGATACTAAGAAGGTATCTGTTGTGGGAAGTCATGGACCCCAAATGGAGGCACTGGCTGGAGCCACGGCAGAGGAACATAAGTTGTGAAGATTTCATGGACATTTATCAGTTCCCAAATAATACTTTTATAATTTCTTATGCCTGTCTTTACTTTAATCTCTTAATCCTGTTATCTTCATAAGCTGAGGATATACATCACCTCAGGACCACTGTGATAATTGTGTTAACTGTACAAACTGATTGTAAAACATGTGTGTTTGAACAATATGAAATCAGAGCACCTTGAAAAAGAACAGAATAACAGCGATTTTTAGGGAACAAGGGAAGACAACCATAAGGTCTGCCAGCAGGGTTGGGCAAAAAGAGCCATATTTTCCTTCTTGCAGAGAGCCTATGAATGGACATGCAAGTAGGGAAGATATCACTAAATTCTTTTGCTAGCAAGGAATATTAATATTAATACCCTGGGAAAGGAATGCATTCCTGGGGGGAGGTCTATAAATGGCCGCTCTGGGAATGTCTGTCTTATGCAGTTGAGATAAGGACTGAGACACGCCCTGGTCTCCTGCAGAACCCTCAGGCTTACTAGGGTGGGGAAAAACTCCACCCTGGTAAATTTGTGGTCAGACCGGTTCTCTGCTCTCGAACTCTGTTTTCTGTTGTTTAAGATGTTTGTCAAGAAAATACATGCACCGCTGAACATAGACCCTTATCAGTAGTTCTGCTTTTGCCCTTTGACTTGTGATCTTTGTTAAACCCTTACCAGGAGTTCTGCTTTTGCCTTTTGTCCTGTTTCCTCAGAAGCATGTGATCTTTGTTAGACCCTTACTAGTAGTTCTGCTTTTCACCTTTTGAAGCATGTGATCTTTGTACCTACTCCCTGTTCTTACACCCCCTCCCCTTTTGAAACCCTTAATAAAAACTTGCTGGTCTGAGACTCAGGTGGGCATCACAGTCCTACTGATATGTGATGTCACTCCTGGAGGCCCAGCTGTAAAATTCTTCTCTTTGTAGTGTTTCTCTTTATTTCTCAGCCAGCTGACACTTATGGAAAATAGAAAGACTCTAAATTGAAATATTGGGGGTGGGTTCTCCCAATAGATATCAAATTTTCTGATCCCTTGTCTAATGCTCTTTCTTGATGCCCAGCTACCCTTTCACGTTCATGAAGTTCCCCAGGGCAGTCCCTCAGACTTCAACTATTTCCAAAAGAAAACGGGATTGATTTCATATGGTAAGAGCCTCTTCTCAGAGAGGCAATAGATGTGGTTTTGTTTTGAATATTGGATTATGTGATTGTTTGCTTTGCCACTCCCATTTGCTCATTGTGTTTATAGTCCTCTGATTGTAACATCTGACAACAATTAAAAAGGTTTGCAGGAAGAGGATGATAAATGTTACACAAATTACCTACTGACTGCCTAACTAGAAAGGTCATTTGGGTTTTAGTGAGAAGAAAAATTTACTGGCCAAAACATCAGTGTTAAGGGCATAAATAACAAATCACCATTTCCTCTTTCCAAAGCTCACAGCTAGGTGGACCATGTCCAGAACATTAAAAGATTTATTGAAAACAGCTTTAAGCTTGTTAGAAATCAGGGGCTCATGGAGTATTAGAAGTGGATGGGATGTTAAAGACTCACTTAGCATTTCGTATTGGTTTTTAGATTTCCCATCACTGTTTGTTCTTATCGCTGAACAAAACATTTGCCTAAATTGCAGATGAAAATTCTAGTTTTCTGGCACTGTGGTAATTGGTCCAAAAATGTATTTTCTATTCCTATGTAGACTGTTGTATGGAATTAGGTATGGTCTACGTGATTATCTATAGTAAATGTGTTGCCTTTACTGCAGCTGTTTAAGTAATTTATTGATGAGCATTTATTAAGATTTTAAGAAAAATGTATTGTTTCCTATTGAGAGTAAACCAGCCTAGAGAGATGATAGTGGTACAGACTATAGTACCGTCCAATAGGGCTTTCTGCAATAATGGAAATATTCCATATCTGTGCTGTCCAATATCATAGCTACTAGAAACACATGGTTATTGAGATTTGACATCTGGCTGGTGAAACAGAGGCACTAAAGTTTTTACTTTATTTAATTTTAATTAATTTAAATAAATAGCCATATGTGACTGGTACTGTATTAGATAGGTCATTCATGAAGAAAAGAGCATGGAGGCAAGAGGCTTGGGTTTGAATCATTGTCTAGCCACTTACCAGATGCTGTCATTTCTTGGCTTCTTCTCTGTGTCTCAGTCTTTTATAAAATAGAGACAGTTATACTTATTCTGCAGATCTTTTGTGACCATGTAATGATATTATGAAAGGAGTTTGGTACAGTACCTGGCATTTAGAAGATCCATAGTATCAATAATAATAGCTAATATTTGCTGAATACTTTCTACGAGTGCTAGATGCTTCTGTACCTTATTTCTTTTAATTTCCACAGCAAATGTATATAATAGATGCTTGCAGTGTTGCTGTGTTATAGAGAAGGGAACAGAGTTCTAAATCATGCAGCTAATGATTTACAGGACTACTTAGTCAAATCCAGGTGACTGATTAAAAAATCTGTAATTTTAACAACTGCATATAAAATAAACATTTGATGCCTTGAAATACTATAATCATAGGTATTTTTATGTCCTGTATCTGAATGTTCATAGCTTAGTCTGTCCCTCATAAAGTAAATCTACTAGATAAAAATGAAAGCAGAGCAAGCTACAATTAGGAACATTTTGTCTGAACTTGTTCAAGCATGGGTGTTTAAAGATAAACCTTGGCTTCTATTCAGAATTTTAAAAGCAGGAAAAACACTATGAGCAGGTTTCATTGCACAACATTGAAACAACATTGCTATTCACCTTTGGTGAAATGAACCAAGGCTTTGCACACTGAAAAATCAGCTAGCTTCTCTTCTTTAGTATACATCACTATATTTCAGTGATCCATACCTTTTTGGTTTTACTTAAGGTCACTATTACTTTCCAGAGAGTTTCAGTGTGACCATGTGGCAGGGAAATATAATACACAGTGATTGAAAAATCATTTTCACAAGATGAATTTTCTTTAAACGTTGAGTTTATATTTTGACTACTTTGTTGATTCAAGAAGCATCTGGTTAGGGCACACACTACATACTTCCATAGCATGTTTCAATGAATTTTTGTTTCTATATGAGCTTTTTTTTTTTTTTTCCCCCATTATAAAATAGCACCCACACACACTCTCACATAATATTCTTTGTTTTAAAAATACAGAAAGATTTATATTCTTTTAAAAAATATGTTATCCTTTAAATGTGTAAAGTTAACCATATTCATACAAAGAGACTCCAGGATAATGCACAGCTATCAATACAATAGGCAGCATGGCCTGTATTATAAATAATTCTGATTTTACAGGAGTTTACCATCACAATGTGGTACAATGGTTTTTCAGTTCTTCAAAGTTTATACTTTTTCAACCACAGCTCTCATTTTGAAGTGCTCTAGTTAGGAGTTTTGCTGAAATCAGAGACTAAGGGCCATAGCCCATTAGAACCTGTGTCCCAATGTGAGCCTCTCCTAAATTTGGTTACGCTAAATATGACTTTCACAGACGCTGCTGTGACTAACCAGTTTTCAAATTCATCATAGTGGCCTGAATGTGAAATGCTCTAATTTTCAGGGATACAGACGTACCCTTGGAGTTACTGTGGGTTGGGTTCCAGACTGCCACAACAAAGCAAATAGCTAAATAAAGTGAGTCATGTAGACTTTTTGGTTTCCCAATGCATACAAAAGTTATGTTTACATTATACTGTAGTCTGTAAGTATGAAATAGCACTACATCTGAAAAATATGTATACCTTAATTAAAAAATATTTTATTGCTAAAAATTGCTAATGATCATCTTAGTCTTCCGTGAGTCATAATCTTTTTGCTGATGGAGGGTCTTGCCTCAATGTTGATGGTTGCTGACTGATCAGAGTGGATGTTGGTGAGGGCTGGGGTGACTGTGGCAGTTTCTTAAAATAAGACAACAGTGAAGTCTGCTCCATTGATTAATTCTTTCTTTCACAAAGTATTTCTTTGTAGTATGTGATGCTGTTTGATAGCATTTTTCCACAGTAGAACTTCTTTCAAAATTTGGGTAAATCTTCTCAAACTCTGCCACCACTTTATCAACAGTATTTGTGTAGTATTCCAAATCCTTTGTTTTCATTTCAACAATGTTCACATCATCTTTATCAGGAGTGGAATAGATTCCATCTCAATAAACCACTTTCTTTGCCCATTCATAACAATCAACTCCTCATTCATTCAAGTTTTATTATGAGATTGTAGCAATTTAGTTACATCTTCAGGCTCTACTTGTAATTCTAGTTCTCTTGCTATTTTCACCACATCTACAGTTACTTCCTCTGCTGAAGTTTTGAACCCCTCCAAGTCATCCATGAGGGCTGAAATCAACTTCTTCCAAACTCCTGTTGATGTTGATATTTTTTTACCTCCTCCCATGAATGAAAAATGTTAATAATAGCATCTGGAATGGTGAATCCTTTCCAAAAGGTTTCCAATTTATTTTGCCCACAGTCATCAGAGGAAACACTGTCTATGGCAGCCATAACCTTATAAAATGTGTGTTTCTTAAATGATAAGAAAAATGATAAACCATTTGTACAAGGTTTCCTTTTCAGGGTTAAGCATCACATTCTGGATCCTGAGCTGTATTTCAAAGAAGGAAAAGACACAAAATGTGTGTGTTTCTTAAATGATAAGAAGCCCAGCTCCCTGGGCTGCAGAATGAATGCTGTGTTAGCAGGCATAAAAACAGCATTAATCTCCTTGGACATCTTCATAAGAGCTCTTGGATGACTACATTGTCAGTGAAAAGTAGTATTTTGAAAAGTATCTTTTCTTTCTGAGCAGTAGGTCTCAACAGATGTTGAACAAATATTCAGCAAGCCATGCTGTAAATAGATGTATGGTCATCCAGGTTTTGTTTTTCCACTGATAGAGCATAGTCAGAACAGATTCAGCATAATTCTTAATGACCCTAGAATTTTCAGAATAGTAAATGATCATTGATTTCAACTTCAAGTCAATAGCTGTATTAGTCCCTAACAAAAGAATCAGTCTGTGTTTTTGAGTGTTGAAGCTAGGCATTGACCTCTCTTCTTTAGCTGTGAAAATCCTAGATGGCATCTTTTCCAATATTAGGCATTTTGTCTACATGGAAAATCTGCTACTTAGTGTAGCCACCTTCACCAATGATCTTAACTAGATCTTCCAGATCACTTGCTGCAGCTTCTCCATTACGCTTGTCACTTCACCTTGCACTTTTATGTTATAGAGAAAACTTCTTTCCTTAAACCCCATGAACCATCCTCTGCTAGCGCTAGACTTTTCTTCTATAGCTTCTTTACCTCACTCAGCCTTCACAGAATTAAATAGAGTTAGGGCCTTGCTCTGAATTAGGTTTTGGCTTAAGGAAATGTGGCTGGTTTGATCTTCTATTCAGACCCCTCAAACTTCCTCCACATCAGGAGTAAGGCTGTTTTGCTTTCTTATCATTTATGTGTTTACTGGAGTAGCACTTTCAATTTCCTTCTGCAACTTTTCCTTTGCATTCTTCACAACTTGGCTGACGGTCTGGTGCAAGAGGCCTAGCTTTTGACCTCCCTCAACTTTCGACATGCCTTTCTCACTAAACGTAATAATTTCTAGCTTTTGATTTAAAGTGAGAGACATGCAACTCTTCCTTTCACTAAAACACTTAGAAGTAATTGTGCTGTTATTAATTTGCCTTACTTAAATATTGTTGTCTCTCAGAGAACAGGGAGGCCCAAAGAGAGGAGAAAGAGAGAGAGAGAGAGAGAGAGAGAGAGAGAGACAGAGAGAGAGGGAGGGAGGGAGGAAAGGTGGGATGGTAAAGTAGTCACAACACATACATTTATTAAATTATCTGTCATATATGAGTGCTGGTTTTGGTACCCCAGAAAAATTACCGTAGTAAGCTCAAAGATCACTGATCACAGATCACCATAACAGATATGAAAGTAATTAAACAGTTTAAGATACTAAGGTAATTGCCAAAATGTGACACGGAGGCAAAAAGCGAGCACATGCTGTTGGAAACATAGCGCCGATAGACTTGCTTGAGTGTTGCTACAAGCCTTCAATTTGTGAAAATCGCATATTTGTGAAGCTCAGTAAAGTGAAGTGCAATAAAACAAGGTATGCCTGTACTAATATACCTGAAATCACACTACATTTTATTAAATCCCGCAGGAAAATTATTCTATGATATCAGCACAGAAATTTTAACTTTGCGTGTGTTGAAAGAGTAATTTAAAAGCATTTTCTTATCTTCCCCCAACTGTAAAACTTAACTATCCAGGGAACCAAAAGAAAATACATTTGACTAGAGTAAATCATTTGTCAGGAGAATACATTAAAAACAAATTTAAGTTTCACACTTGGGTCTGGGTACATAAACAGTACAGAAAGTGATGGAATATTTAAGGTATGAACCACCCTTCCTAATTTAACCTATGGTCTTACTAATAAATACTTCCTTGAACATGTGCTTCACACATCATAAAATTTATGAACAGGCTACATGCTGGTTTTCAAGGAACCATTTGTACAAGGTTTCCTTTTCAGGGTTAAGTATCACATTCCTGGATCCTGAGCTGTATTTCAAAAAAGGAAAAGACACAAAGAAGCTCCTTAGTTAAAGATTCATGAACACAGTATGCTAGGTTGCAATGTGTTATTTCAAGAGTTCAAGACCTTCTGTCCACCTGCACTGAACTGAGCTGTTGGCTCTGAAATAGCTTATCGAATATGCAGGAGATCAGCCAATCTCTTACTGTCTTTTCCTGTAAATACCTTCTAGGGACCCTGACAAAAACAAAGTCTGATCCCTCCTAGAGGAAAGGCAGCTGAGTGGAAAATAGAGCTTTGATTTTCTTCTCCTGCACTATGGGGATCCTGCCCTCTTCAGATTTTCTTTTTTTTAACTTCTTGTCTAGTGAATTCTACATGTCTTTCAAGATTCTGATCACTTCTTTTATGTTGAGATTTTTCCAGAAGCTGACCCTGTGATGAAGATTTAAATGCAAGAAATTTATTGAGGCAGTCTATCTGGAAACACTCATAGAAGATAGGGAATTAACACAGGAAAGAAAACCTCTGGAACGTGTTGTAATGAACAGGTTACTGCTTTGGCAACGGGCTCAGCACCACTAGACTTCATAGGGACACTGTAGGGCATACCTTAGAGGTTTCACACTTGGGGAAAGGACACTCAGGTGCTCAGGATACCCATGCCTACCCCTCTTTGGTTGAGAGCTGCTCCTCTGGGCATCCACTCCTGGGTCTTTTTGGCCTTTCTTGTGTGCTGGCCAAGCGTGCTTTCTCAGGCAGAGAGGGGAGATTGGCAGTCTTGCAACATGTGCTGGCATGTATGTGACAAGTGCTAAGGGGCTATGGCAGGGCACTGGCAGCCTCTGCAATGCCCTTCTGGAAATCTCCTGCAACTGCTAATGGTGCTCTGGATGCCTGACTTCTCTGGCCCCCCAGCACGTCAGTCCCAGTGCTCATGATGTTATGTTGACATCTTTCACTCACACAACACATCTGTTGAAATCCTTGCTATGGAAAAGAGATCGCATTTGTGAATAAAGACAGATATGATCACTTCTCTTGTTGGGGATAAAGGGTGCAAAAACAAGGAAGCAAACACATAAATATTAATACATAAAAACAAAAATTTTGGCAAGTGCTATGAGGGTAACAAAAGGGGTGTATAACAATAACAAATGAATGTTGGGATTGGAATAGGGAATTTATTTAGACATGGTGATTAAGGAACACCAAGCTAAAGAGAAACTATTTATGCCAAATCCTGAAGGGTGAGAGAAGACAGTCATGCAAAGGGCAGGGGAAAGAGTGTCAGGTAGGAGGGACAGTGGGAAGATGGGAATCATCTTGTTTGAAAAACTCAGTCATCAAGGCGAGAACTGGGGCAAGAGGGCATGTACCAGATGAGGTAGAAAAGCAGGAAAGGGCTGGGTCAGGCAAGACTCAGTCTCTTCCGCTAGATTATAAGTTCCTCAAGACCTATGAGGATCATGTCACTTAACTGTGTTTTCACCAATAATGCTCCTTTCCTTCCTCCCCAACTTGTATAGTCCAACACTGAAGGTTTTCCGAAAACTGTTATGGTCCATATCCAAAACAAATCTTTGCTTATTTCCTAATGATGGCTACAGCAACCCCTAAAAAATGAGATTGAGACTGAGTACACTTTTATATTTTAAAAGACGAAGAAATTCATAAAATATTTAGGTGGTAACCCCATAAAACTCTGAAAGTATTGCTGAGAATCTACAAATGGGGCTTCTAAACAAGTCTAACCTGCTTGAAAGGAGAGACACACATTTTCATGTTGGACTGTTAGTAACCTGACATATTCTGTATGCTCAGTCCTATGACCAGAAAGATCATCTAGCTGAAGAAAACAAGAATTACACATAAAATAATAAAGAAATCGTAAATGGCAGTGTATGATAAATAATTTAAAAAACAATGGACCCTAACATTTATTGAACACTTATATTTTCAAGCACCCTTCTAAGGACTTTACATGGATTAATTTATATAAATCTCACAACAATCCCATAAGAGATGCTCTATCACTGTTCTTATTTTATTGATGAGGAGACAGGCACAAGGAGCTTAGAAAATTTGTTGAGCATCAGACAATATGTGTCAGATTTGGGATTCCCACACAATTTGACTGAAGACAATGGGAAAAGAGTTGTATGGTGAAGGAAAACATGCACCAAAGGATGTCAAAAGGAAGGATTATTATCCCAGACTTCCTTAGAGTTGGCAGGGAAGACAGATAATTCAGTTTTATTCTCTGTCTTTGTGATTCTCCTCTATGACATCCATAAAAAGGTCACAGAAGGCCCTCTTCATCCCTTTCAATGACATGCCACACACCTCCCTGTGGGACAGCGGGTTTCAAACAGCTCCAATTGTCACAGCTTCTTTATTCTGCTGAGGCACAATAGACCTTTTAAACCCTAATTCTGTGCTCCAGAATTGCAGAATAGTGATATAGTTTGGATATTTGTCCCTACCCAAATCTCATGTTGAATTGTAATCCTCAGTATTGGAGGTATGGCCTGCTGGGAGGTGATTGGATCATGGGGGTGAATTTCTCATGAATGATTTAGCACCATCTACTTGGTGCTGTCCTCACAATAGTGAGTGAGTTATTGAGAAATCTGGCCATTTAAAAGTCTGTGGCACCCAGCAAAAGAAACTATCATCAGAGTGAACAGACAACCTACAGAATGGGAGAAAATTTTTGCAATCTATCAATCTGACAAAGGGCTAATATCCAGGATCTACAAATAACTTAAACAAATGTACAAGACAAAAACAAACAACCCCATCAAAAAGTGGGCAAAGGATATGAACAGACACTTCTTAAAAGAAGACATTTATGCATCCAACAGACATATGAAAAAATGCTCATCACCACTGGTCATTAGAGAAATGCAAACCAAAACCACAATGAAATACTATCTCATGCCAGTTAGAATGGTGATCATTAAAAAGTCTGGAAACAACAGATGCTAGAGAGGATGTGGAGAAATAGGAACACTTTTACACTGTTGGTGGGAGTGTAAATTAGTTCAACCATTGTGGAAGACAGTGTGGTGATTTCTCAAGGATCTAGAACCAGAAATACCATTTGACCCAGCAATCCCATTACTGGGTATATACCCAAAGGATTATAAATCATTCTACTATAAAGACACATGCACACGTATGTTTATTGTGACACTATTCACAATAGCAAAGACTTGAAGCCAACCCAAATGACCATCAATAATAGACTGGATAAAGAAAATGTGGCACATATACACTATAGAATACTATGCAGCAATAAAAAAGGATGAGTTCATATCCTTTGCAGGGACATGGATGAAGCTGAAAACCATAATTCTCAGCAAACTATCACAAGAACAGAAAACCAAACACTGCATGTTCTCATTCATAAGTGAGAGTTGAGCAATGAGAACACATGGACACAGGGAGGGGAACATCACACACTGGGGCCTGTCAGATGGTGGGGAGCTAGCGGAGGGATAACATTAGGAGAAATACGTAATGTAGGTGAAAGGTTGATGGGTGCAGCAAATCACCATGCCACATGCATACCTATGAAACAAAATGACACGTTCTGCACATGTACCTCAGAACTTAAAGTATAATAATATAATAAAAAAGTCTGTGTCACCTCTCTCTTTCTCTTGCTCCTGCTTGTATGTGTGATGTATCTATTCCTTCTTCACCTTCTGCCATGATTGTAAGCTTCCTGAGGCCTTTTTGAAGCTGAGCAGATGCCAGCATCATGCTTCCTGTAAAGCCTACAGAACCTTGAGACAGTTAAACCTCTTTTTAAAATAAGTTACCCAATATCAGGTATTTCTTTAGAGCAGTGCAAGAACAGCCTAACACAGGCAGTCTTGAAGATGTGCATAAAGACAACTACTGCATTAAGTATTTCTTTATAAGGGTAAGTGGTCTCTTTCCTCCCCAGTATTTCTTCATGCTTTCTGGGTACCATGCACTCCACTAACCTTTCTGCTTTTCTTCGGATGACATGTTTAAATTTACTGATGCCCCATGACAGCACTGGCATCTTGAATCGGACATAATACTGCAGGTATAGTCTGGTCTATGCCTGCAGGGTGGGCTCATTCCTATATTTTTTACTAATGCAGCCCTTATCTAATTAGTGTTTTTTGGCAGTCCCAACTCTGATGACTCATATTAACTTTTCAGTCCACCAGAACATGTAAGAATTGCCTGTTAGCCAAGTATTTGTCTCCTGGATTCATGTACTTTATTTCTGAAGCTAGTTCATTGAAAAATAACTTACTAAGCACATACAGAGATGAGAATAAAGACTACATCTGATATGGTCATTTGTCAAATTTAACAACTCAAGGTTTGAAGGTGAAAAATCTGGGTTGAAATCCTAATTTCAACACTTCCCATCTGCATGACATTTGGAAAGTGAGAAATTCTCTAAGTTCAGTTTCCTTATCTGGAAAGTACAGGATGAGAACAACCTACAGAGTTGTAAAATTTGAATGAGATAATATCTATCAAGAATTTAACATGGTGTGCCTGCTGTCCGGTTAAATCTTCACTTGAACCAAAGCAGCTGAGTGTGGCTGGAGGAAAACACACGAGGATGACTGATTTTATTGAAATCTCTAGTTAACTATACCTTACATAGTCCTATCTGACTGTTTCGTATGTTTTCTATCCTCAAACCTTCCACACTTCCTCCTCATATTTATGCTCATCTGGTGACTTTGATTCTTACTTCAGTGAAAAGACAGAAGAACTCACAAGATAATTTCCATACATTGCTACCACCATACCCATCAACCTGCCTGAGTCTGTGTCCTTATCATTACTTGACATATTATAGGTATATTTGTACATTTATTTGTCTATTTCTCTACCAAAATGTGAACTGCTAAGGGGCAGGATTTTTTTCTTATTTTGTTCACCACTGATTCCCTACTACCTGGAACAGTGCCTGGTACATAGCAGATATTCATTAAGTGTGATGAATGAATAAATGCACAATCCATGGAAAGTGCTCAGTAATGATATATGTTACTAATATTAGTTATTTCTCTATATTTCAACTGTCTATTGTGAAGGAGAGTCAAATATTATAGATAATGACCATTCGGTGTAGTAATTGTAGTGACAGACAGAGGATCCATACAAATTGCTGTGAGTACATAGACGAGGAAGAAAATAGAAGGTATTTAATAGTGCAGATGCTCTTAAATCAAACCTTGGCTCTTTCACTTCATCTCTCTTTGATTACAAACTAGTTATTTATTTCTATCAGCCCAATTTTTCTTGTGTATAAAATGGTTACAATAATAATGCTGCCTGGGAGTTATTGCTAAGATTAAACAGGGCAATAAATATTAAGTGCTGAGCTCAGTGACTCTAACATGGAAAATGATTTTAAAGCATTTTTTAAAAAGAAAGAGCAGGACGGGAATAGGAAATAAGCTATAGGAGGAAGAAGAATGGCATATGATGTTGGTAGTGTGGACAGAAGGTTAACAGTGGACGCAGCAAGATATGGTTGGATTCTGAATTATTTTGATGATAGAGCTAATAGAACTTTTAAATAAGTTGAATGGGTATCATGAGAGATAAACAGTAGTCAAGGATAAGCCTGCTACTGGAGAGATGGAGTTGCCACCATCAGCTGAGATGGAAAATGCTGTATGTGGAGCAGAATTAATCTTAGACCACCTGCTCCCAGCAGCAGGTTCATTTTTCCCTCTGGTTTTCCTCAATGTGTTTCTTATTGTTCCAAGTAAATAACTTCATTAATCCCCTCTATGGTTTCCCATCATGTATCTTGATTGGTCAATTTATTCTGGGCTAGGAACTCCTATTACACCTTACTGAAGTTCGAGCTTAAAGACTGTGGTTCCTCATTATACGGGCACATTGTTTTCTTTAGATATTTTTCTTTTATATTCCCTATTGAGATCTGCTTTTCTTTGGTGATGAGATTGTACTGATTTTTGGTTTGGAATTTTTCTTTTTCAAGTATCTAGCACATATGTGACATATAATGTAGCTGATGATTGCTGTTATTTTCATCTGTAACTATTCTTGACTAAGTAATAGATAACACAGGATCACTTTCTTCCAAGTGTGCTGGTCATTCCAGCTTCACCAAACATTTCTATGCTCTTGACTGGAACTAGGTTCATAATTGACCAGTCCTTTCACTGCCTTCTTTAATTCTATTTAAATGAAACTATCTACCAGGTAGGTAAACTTTTGCTAGGAATCAAACCAATGTGTGACTAAATGGCAATTGTCCACCTTTGAGATACTCTCATGTGTTTAATCAGGAATAGAACATGATTGTTCTTCATGTAAGGGGAGCTCAAACATTAGATATTATAAGGCACTCTTCTACTCTCCTGTCTTTTTCCCAAATGTTCTTTAATGTGCCTTTGCTCTTACGTTTATGGTGCTTTAACTGGAAGGAAAAGGGGAGACAGGAAGGATCTAACAGGTTTTGAGCATCCACAGTGTGCCAGACACTGTGCTAAGTACTTACAGTTTATCACTTATTCTTCATCTCCCAAGGCTAATAGGCATCACTTCTTTTAAATATGGAAAAAGTGAGGCTCAGGCCATTTATGAAACTAAGTCAAGTTCACAGAAAAAAGTCAAAACTAGCTCTTCTGACTCCAAAGTGTGTGCTCCTTCTGTTAACACCATGTTATTTCATGAGTGAAGAACTTTCTTGATATACTGGACTCTTTCACCTTCTTTTCTAGAAATTCTAATAAAATTCTTTTTTAAAAATGTGTATGTGTGTGATGTTCCCCTCCCTGTGTCCATGTGCTCTCCTTGTTCAACTCCCACTTATGATTGAGAACATGCAGTCTTTGATTTTCTGTTCTCGTGATAGTTTCCTGAGAATGATGGTTTCCAGCTTCATTCATGTCCCTGCAAAGGACATGAACTCATCCTTTTTTATGGCTGCATAGTATTCCATGGTGGGGGACTAATGGAGGGATAGCATTAGGAGAAATACCTAATGTAGGTGATGGGTTGATGGGTGCAGCAAACCACCATGGCACATGTATACCTATGTAACAAACCTACACGTTCTGCACATGTACCCCAGAACTGAAAGTATAATTAAAAAAAAGAAAAGAAAAATGTGTATGTTTCCATTTGTATATGAAAGCCTTGCTGTTTGAATGTTACCAGTGAAATGATGGCTGTTTCCTGGGCTTACTTTCTTTTTTTTTTTTTTTTTTTTTTTTTTTTTTTTTNCCATTCTCCTCCCTCAGCCTCCCGGGTAGCTGGGACTACAGGCGCCCGCCACCACGCCCGGCTAATATTTTGTATTTTTTAGTAGAGACGGGGTTTCACTGTGTTAGCCAGGATGGTCTTGATCTCCTGACCTCGTGATCCGCCCATCTCAGCCTCCCAAAGTGCTGGGATTACAGGCTTGAGCCACCGCGCCCGGCCTCCTGGGCTTACTTTCTTTCCTATTGATATTTGTGGCTTGGTTTAGGGATCAATATAAATGTAGGGTGGAATAATTGATGAAGGTCTTCATTAGGATGTGAGTAAACCTTGTAGAATGGGTAGGTAAAGCTTGACCAGTCAGAAAGAGAAGAATAAGCCATGCAGGAGGCAAGCAGAACTTGGACAAAAAAGGGAGTCCACATGCTCGTGGAGGGCGTACCACATTGTGGGATGATTGGAAAGCCCCAGTGAATACTTTTATTCTTTAGGCAATGAGACACATGAGCAAGGGGGATAAGAGATGATTGTGAGCCTCAGGGGGATTGCCTTTAGAATTGTGCAAGCTGGGTATGAACAGAGAGGCCATGTTATGTCAGTCATACAGACATGGGATGATAAAAGGCTCCAACTAAGCTGTTGGCAAGAAAGACAATCTATATAATCTTTCCCTCCATAAGCCTAACTTAAATATCAATCATCTCTATGCAAACAGCAAATACGTAATATAATCGAAAGCCAATAGGAGACGAGAAAGCAATTTTAATAATAATATTCTACATTTTTCAAAAACAAGTATTCTGCTCAAGAGGGTCAAGAAAACTGTTTTTTGTTTGTTTGTTTTATGGTGGATTGGAGACATTGTTAGTATGCCTCCCGCTTTTGGAAAGACAAAATAGTGTGTAGAGATTCACACTGTGAACTTTTTTTCCAAGAAGCAACACAGGAACTTAACAGGAAAACTGAAAGAAACCACAGGCCCTTTGAAATAAGTGGCAGGCTGCAGTCTTCACTGTAAGCCAGGTGGAAAACTATAAGTCCCCAGAGTGCGAGGGCAGATAAACTGCCTCCAGGACATACCCTCCCACTGGGGAACCTGGCAATACAGCCCATGGGGGAAGGCCTTAATCCTACCCAGCACTGGAGCTGATTTAGGGAGTGGTAGGGAACATAAAAGTAGGAGCAGCAGCGGGAAGAGTTCTGTGCATTCCCAGTCTCCAGCATGGATGGAGGGAAGCCATTTTTGGTCTTACAGAAGTCTGTCAGCTAATGCAGGTAGCAGTCACAGGTTGAGAGAGGCTCCCAACTGAAATTCAGGATATAATCTCAAGTGCGGACAAACACCGTTGGCCAGAACTTAAGGGTGGGTGGGAAATGTGCTGCTGCCACAGGTGCAGGAGCCGGGTGTTCTGGCTTTCTGGGTGGACTGGAAGGGGTGAGGTCTGAAAGCCATGGTAGCATCTTCTGGGGGAGTTCTGAGCATAGACTGCTTAGGACTTAGCTAGCTGCTGCTAGTGGAGAGCACTGCAAGTGTGAGACCTGCCTTGCCAAGTGAACGGGAGCTGGGTGGGGTTTATTGCCACCTGCTATTCCTCACTTCCTGCACAAACTCTTCTGTGCAGCAGAGACCGCTGTGCTTCTCTCTGGAACACTACCCCAGTGGCAAGAGAACTGCCCTCCAATTTCACAAAAACTGCTGCTTGTCCTGCATGTGGAGAGTCAGAGTGTGGCCCTGTCTGACCCAGATGCTACCTGGCTTTGCCCCTCCACCCACCCTGGTAACTTAACACAATGGACAGAAACTTTTGGGAGCTTTATGGCCCCACTCATTGTCCGAGAATACAGAATACCTCCCCTAGGTAACAAAGCAAGCACAAATCCCACTGCTACTAACACAGTTTGTGCTCTTTTGCAAGTGCCACCCCCTGGCTGGAGGTCAACTGACACAGTCCATTACAACATCTGCGGGTAGAATAACACAGTGCTCAGGAAGAAGAACATGTGTGCGTTACCTCAGTTATCACCATTGCTTGCGGTACCATGGCTAACCAGGAGGTCTTGAGTTTGCCCGTGTGACCAATTCATTACTTTTTCTACCAGCATTTGAGAAAGCCAACATACTAAAGTTATTTATAACCAAGGAACTTTACAGAGTTTACGTCACTCCCCTGCCATCTCCATCAGAGCTGGGAGACTTGAGGACAGATCACATCACTGGTTCCCTTGCAGACATTTCCCAGCACCAGCCTGGAGTGTGGCAGCCCCACTAGGTGGCTAGACCCAGAGGAGCAGCCGCCTTCACAGTAGTCTGGCTCTCAGCAACTCCTACTCCTAGGCGGACAGCGAAGGTACCACATTAAGAGAACACCTTGAGAGATAAATGAGTCTGGATGGCAGGCCTTGAATCCCAGAACTTTCTGCTGGTGGGAAGTTTCTTTCAGCAGAGGCACAGATACAGTGCTGGGCTCAGTGGGGAAAGTCTGAAGCTCTGCCCCAACTGTGAGGCAGCCCTTGTGCTCACAAACGGTCTTGGAGAAGAAGAATTCTTTTCCCCTCTTGTCAATCACTGAAGACACAGCTAGGGCTTCTCCCATAGGAGTTCAGCATGAGTCCACCTATAGGCAGCCTTTCTGGAACACTTCAGGGTGACTGAATCCCCACAGGAGGAGTGCCCTCTGGGTTCAGGCTTGCATGAGGGGTAGTGTCACAATTCATCTCTATTTGGAATATCAAGTATTCAACTCTACTTGGAATTTCATTCCTGTAGATGAAAAGAGATGCCTGTCTGATTTGAATAGCTGTAGCACTAGATCAGGAGTGTGACTGGGAGATGGACTGCTTTCCTGCTGGCCTGTCAAGGGAGAGGCCATTCTTCCCCCTGGTAAGATCTCAGTGCTCACTGAGAGCTCCCCTGGCCACCTCTGTCAAGACTGGGACTTCTGCCGACTATTGGGTGTTGCATTTACCCACCTGCTTCAGCCACAACTGGTTTCTACACAGGGACACCTCTCCTACTGGGGAAAAATAAACAAAAATGTGCACCCCATGGGGGAATGAGATAAGCTTCAAGAGACCTCTGCTATTCCAACCTAATAAGAGATAGTGAACTTAGTCACACACCAAGCACATCATTACTACAGCCAGCATCTGAGAAAGCCATCATACAAAGACCATAACAAGAAATTCTTACAGTGTCTTCACCCCTGAAAGCACCAAGAGCTAAATAAGGCTGCAATAAACTATAAATATTAAAGTCACATCCTTCAGGGGAAAAAAGACATAAAACAGTCAAATAAAAAGAAGTCAACAATAACGAAAAGAAATAGTCTATCCAAATTAGAAGGAACCAGAAAAATAATCCTGGCAAGTATGAAAAAACAGGGTTCTATAACATCCCCAAGGTATCACATTAGCCACTGTCCTCCAGACCCCAGAATGGTAGATCCACTGACAGCTTGCACCACATACCTAGAAAAGCCACAGACACTCAATGCAAGCCTGAGAAAGCAGCCACAGGGGCTATATAACCTGCAGACCCACAGAGGCAGAGCTGCCCAAGGCCTTGAGAGTCCACCTCTTGTGGCCTGAATATGAGATATGGCGTGAAAGGAGATCATTTTAAAGTGCTAAGATATAATGACTGTAAAGTTTTCAAACTTTTATGCTCTTCTTCCCTTTTAAACATAACTTTCAGTTTTGGCTAATCTCTTTGTTCACACATATGAGAATAGACTTTTATAAACAGCCAGGTCACATCTTGAATGCTTTGCTGCTTAGAACTTTCTTCTCCCAGATACCCTAAATCACCTTTCTCAATTTCAAAGTTCCACAGATCTCTAGGGCAGGGGTAAAAGGCCATCTTTCTTCTTGCTAAAAACTGACCTTTACTCCAGTTCCTAATACATTTCTCATCTCCATTTGAGAGTACCTCAGCCTGGACTTCATTGTCCATACCACTATCAGCATTTTGGTCAAAGCCATTCAACAAACCTCTAAGAAGTTCCAAACTATCCCACATCTTCCTGTCTTCTTCTGAGCTCTCCAAACTGTTCCAACCTCTGCTAATTTCCAAAATCACTTCCACATTTTTAGGTATCTTTATAATAGTACCCCACTCCCAGTACCAATTTTCTGTATTTGTCCATTCCCACAGTGCTATAAAGAACTACCTGAGACTGGGTGATTTATGAAGGAAAGAGGTTTAATTGATTCACATTTCCACAGGCTTACAGGAAGCATGACTGGGAGGCCTCAGGAAACTTACAATCATGGTGGAAGGTGAAGGGAAAGCAAGCATCTTTCTCACATGGTGTCAGGAGACAAAGAGCAATGGAGGAAGTGCCACACACTTTTAAACCATCAGATCTCATCAGAACTCATTCACTGTCATAAGAACAGCAAGGGGGAAGTCAGCCACCACGATTCAATCACCTCCCACCAGCCCTCTCCTCTCACATGTGTGGATTACAATTTGACATGAGGTTTTGGTGGGGACACAGAGCCAAACCATGTTGCCTTACAAGCCCAAAGGGATTGGGATCCTATCTTTAGCCATTTTATTTTTGGAGGTGGAGTCTCACTCTGTTGCCCAGGCTAAAGTGCAGGGGCACAATCTCAGCTCACTGCAAGCTCTGACTCCCAGGTTCACGCCATTCTCCTGTCTCAGCCTCCCTAGTAGCTGGGACTATAGGCACCCACCACCATGTCTGGCTAATTTTTCATATATATATATATATGTAGAGATGGGGCTTCACTGTATTAGCCAGGATGGTCTCTATCTCCTGACCTTGTGATCCGCCCACCTTGGCCTCCTAAAGTGCTGGGATTACAGGCGTGAGCCACCGCACCCAGCCTTTTTAGCCTCTTTAAAGAGAATAATTGTCAGGCAAGAATTTTGTAACCTGCAAAACTAAGTTCCATAAATGAAGGAGAAATAAAGTCATTTTCAGACAAGCAAATGCTGAGGCAATTTGTTACTACTAGACAAACCCTACAAGGAATGCTAGGAGTTCTAAATCTTGAAACAAAAGGTTGACATGCACCAGAATAGAACTTCTTGAAAGCATAAAATGCACAGGCCTATAAAACAATAATACAATGAAGAAAATAAAGTAGGTAACAATTAACATGATGACTGAGAAAGTATCTCACATCTCGACATGAACATTGAATGTAAACAGCCTAAATGCTCCACTTAAGATACAGATTGGCAGAATGGAAAAAAAAATCACAAACCAAGTATCTTCTGTCTTCAAGAGATTCACCTAACACATATGGATTCATATAAATTCAAGGTAAAGGAGTGGGAAAAGATACTCCATGCAAATAGAAATCAAAAGTGAGCAGAAGTAGCTATTTTTATATCAGATTAAACAGACTTTAAAGCAACAATATTAAAAACAAAAAAGAAAGAAGGTCATTATACAATGATGAAAGAATCAATCCAACAAGAGGATATTACAATCCTAAATATATATGTCCCTAACTCTGGAGCTCCCAAATTTATAAAACAATTACCATTAGACCCAAGAAGTAAGACAGAGAGCAACACAATAATAGTGTGTTGTTATTGGGGACTTCAATAGTGTGTTGCTGTCAGTGGGGACTTCAATACCCCACTGATAGCACTAAACAGATCACTGAGACAGGAAGTCAATAAAGCAACAATGGATTTAAACTATAACAAATGGACCTGATATTTATAGAACATTCTACCCAATAACTGCAAAACACACATTCTTATTAACACATGGAATATTTTTCAAGATAGACCATATGATAGGTCACAAAACATGTCTCAATACATTTAAGAAAATCAAAATTACATCAAGTACCTTCTCAGAACACAGTGCAATAAAACTGGAAATTAACTCCGAAAGGAACCCTGAAATCAATACAAACACATGGAAATTAAACAATCTTCTCCTGAATGATTTTGGGGTTAACAATGAAATCAAGATGGAAATTAAAAAATTCTTTGAAATAAATGACAATATTGACACAAGTTATGAAAATCTCTGTGATACAGATGTTGACTACTATACATCACATAAACAGAATTAAAAACAAAAGCCATATAATCAGTTCAATAGATGCAGCAAAAGTATTTGATAAAATTCAGCATCTCTTTAGGTAACCCCCAATAACAAACTAGGCATTGAAGGAACATACCTCAAAATGCCAGGAGGTGAATAAAGGCCATATATAACAAACCATCAGCCAACATCATACTGAATGGAGAAAAGTTAAAAGTATAAGTTAAAAGTTAAAAGCAAAAGTTAAAAGGTTAAAGTTAAAAGTTCCAGTTCCTGAGAGCTGGAACAAGACAAGGATGCTCACTTTCACCAGAAAATGGGCATCCATTTTCTAGAATGAATGTCCTAGCTTGAGTAATTAGACAAGAGAAAGAAAATAAAGGGCAACCAACTTGGAAAAGAGGAAGTCAAATTATTACTGTTCACTGATGATACAATTGTACACCTAGAAAACTCTAAAGATTCCTCCAAAAGACTTCTAGATTTCATAAGCAAATTCAGTGAAGTCTCAGGTTACAAAATTAACATACACAAATCAGTAGCAGTACTATACACCAACAATAACCAAACCGAGAATCAAACCATGAACTCAGTCCTTTTTACAATAGCTGCAAAACAAAATCTAGGAATATTTTTAACCAGGGAGATGAAAGATCTCTATAAGGAGAACTACAAAACACTGCCAAAAGAAATCATAGATGACACAAACAAATGGAAACTCATCCCATGCTCATGAATTAGAATACTCAATATTTTAAGAATGACCACATTATCCAAAGAAATCTACAGATTCAAGGCAATGCCTATCAAAATATCAATACTATTCTTCCCAGAATTAGTAAAAAAAAAAAAAAAAAAAAAAACCCAAAAATTATATGGAACCAAAAAAAAAAAAAAAAAAAAAAAAGAGCCCAAATAGCCAAAGCAATCCTAAACAAAAAAACAAATCTGAATGCATCATCTGACCTGATTTCAAATTATACTATAATGCTATAGTTACCAAAACAGCATGGTACTGTACAAAATTAAACACATAGAACAATGGAACAGAATAGAGAACCCAGAAATAAAGCTAAATATCTGTAGCTAATGGATCTTTGACAAAACATATGAAACTATAAATTGGGGAAAAGACACCTTATTTAATAAATGATGCTGGAAAAACTGAATAGCAATATATAGAAGAATGAAACTGGGTCCCTATCTTATACCTTATAAAAAAATTAACTCAAGGGGGATTAAAGACTTACATTGAAGATCTGAAATAATACAAATTCTAGAGGATAACCTAGGAAAAACTCTTCTGGACATTGGCCTATGCAAAGAATTTATGACTAACACCCCAAAAGCAAATGTAACAAACAAAAATACAAAAATAAATGGGGTCTAATTAAACCAAAAAGCTCTGTATAGAAAAACAAATAATTACCAGAGCTAAACAACCCACAGAATGGGAGAAAACATTTGCAAGCTATCCATCCCAAAGGGCTAATATCCAAAATCTACAAGGAACTCAAACAAATCAGCAAGAAAAAAACAAGCCCATTGGCAGATGACATGAATGGACATTTCTCAAAAGAAGATGTACAAACACGAAAAAATACTCAGCATCACTAGTCATCAGTGAAATGGAAATTAAAACCACAGTGAGATACCATTTTACCCTCACCAGAATGGCTATTATTAAAAAATAAAAAAACAACAGATGTTGGCATGGATGTGGTGAAAAGGGAAGCATTCACTGTGGGTAGGAATGTAAATTAGGCCAACCTTTACAGAAAACAGTGTGGAGATTTCTTAAAGAACTAAAAGTAGAACCACTTTTCAATTCAGGAATCCCATTACTGGGTATCTACCTAAAAGGAAAGAAGTCATTATGTAAAAAAGACACCTGAAGATGTATGCTTATTACAGCACAATTTGCAATTGCAAAGTTATGGGACCAATCTAAGTGCCCATCGACTAATGAGTGGATAAAGAAAATGTGGTATATATACACCATGGAATACTACTCAACCATAAAATGAATAAAATAATGTATTTTGCAGCAACTTGAATGAAGCTGGAGGCCTTTATTCTAAATGAAGTAACTCAGAAATGGAAAACCAAATATTGTATGTCCTCATAAGTGGGAGCTCAACTATGTTTTTTAAAAATTTTATTTTATTTTATTTTTGAGACGGAGTTTTGCTCTGTCATCCAGGCTGGAGTGCAGTGGCTCAATCTTGGCTCACTGCAACTTCTGCCTCCTGGGTTCAAGCAATTCTCTTTTCTCAGTCTCCTGAGTACCTGGGACTACAGTCGTGTGCCACCACGCCTGGCTAATTTCTGTATTTTTAGTAGAGATGGGGTTTCACCATATTGGTCAGGCTCAAACTCCTGACCTCAGGTGATCCACTCGCCTTAGCCTCCCCAAGTCCTGGGATTACAGATGTGAGCCACTGCACCTGGCCTGGAGCTCAACTATGTGCAAAGGCAAACAGAGTGGTATAATGGACTTTGGAGACTCAGAAGTGGGAGCGTGAGAAGAGGTAAGAAATAAAAAATGACATATTTGTTACAACATACACTGCTTGGGTGACAGGTGAACTAAAACCTCAGACTTCCCCACTATGCTATTCATTTACATAATAAAAAACCACTTACTATCCAAAAACTATTGAAATAAAATTAAAAAAAAGAAATAAACCTATTTTAAAACAAAAAAGAAAACTCTCAGAGTTGCTGTTTATAGTTATTTACAACCACTTTCAAGGAAATGTTTTGAAAAAAATAATGAGTTGATACGCATTGTGCAACACTACCCTTCACCCAATATTGCACTGATTGAGAAGTTAAGTATATACTATTATTATGTATGTTGTGCAGATAAGGATATCGAAGCACAGAAAGGTTAAGTAAGTTGCTCAAAATCACAGACTTAGCAAGGCCTAGGGCCAAAATCACTCTTAATTTCAGTACCCTACTTTCTTATTGATTAATAACAAAGTTACTGATTGAGAAAAATATAAAATTTTAAGAAAAAAAGAAAGAAAAATGAGAGGATTTATTGGATAGAGTAGAACTCAAACATTTTTATTTAATTTGCTAAGCCAGAAATTAGGCAAATCAATACTATGTATGAATGTAAACATCAACAAATTCTTAAAATCTTTTTTTTTTTTTTCCCCTACAGGGATAGCCCACAGCTATTCCACGGATGGGCACATTTGGAAGTTTGGTTCTAAAACCTAAAAGAAGAAATTTAGGAATAGGAACAGCTCCAGCTTCCAGCTCCCAGTGTGAGTGACACAGAAGACGGGTGATTTCTGCATTTTCAACTGAGGTACCAGGTTCATCTCACTGGGGAGTGTTGGACAGTCTGTGCTGGTCAGTGGGTGCAGCCCAACCAGTGAGAGCTGAAGTAGTCCCAGGCATTGCCTCACCTGGGAAGTGCAATGGGGAAGGGAATTCCCTTTCCTAGCCAAGGGAAACTGAGACACACAATACCTGGAAAATTGGGTAACTCCCACCCTAATACTGTGCTTGAGAGAAGAAGACTTCAGTCGATCAAACGTCTCAGAGCTAAAGGAGGAACTACGTACCCAGTGCAAAGAAACTAAAAACCTTGAAAAAAGAATGGAAGAATGGGTAACTAGAATAATCAATGCAGAGAAGTCCATAAATGAACTGAGAGAGATGAAAACCATGACACGAGAACTACATGAAAAATGCACAAGCCTCAGTAACTGACTTGATCAACTGGAAGAAAGAGTATCAGTGATTGAAGATCAAATAGATGAAGTGAGAAGAGAAGTTTAGGGAAAAAAGAGCAAAAAGAAATGAACAAAGCCTCCAAGAAATATTGGATTATGTGAAAAGACCAAATTTACGTCTGATTGGTGTGCCTGAAAGTGATGGGGAGAATGGAACCAAGTTGGAAAACACTCTGCAGGATATCATCCAGGAGAACTTCCTCAACCTAGCAAGGTAGGCCAACATTAAAATTCAGGAAATACAGAGAACACTGCAAAGACACTCTTCAAGAAGAGCAACTCCAAGACACATAATTGTCAGATTCACCAAAGTTGAAATGAAGGAAAAAATGTTAAGGGCAGCCAGAGAGGAAGGTCGGGTTACCCACAAAGGGAAGCCCATCAGACTAGCCATAAGTAGAAAGCTGAAACTGGGTCCTTTTCTTACTCCTGATACAAAAATTAATTCAAGATGGATTAGAGACTTAAATGTTAGACCTAAAACCAGAAAAACCCTAGAAGAAAACTTAGCTAATACCATTCAGGACATAGGCATGGGCAAGGACTTCATGTCTAAAGCACCAAAAGCAACGGCAACAAAAGCCAAAATTGACAAATGGAATCTAATTAAACTAAAGAGCTTCTGCACAGCAAAAGAAGCTACCATCAGAGTGAACAGGCAACCTACAGAATGGGAGAAAATTTTTGCAATCTTCTCATCTGACAAAGGGCTAATATCCAGAACCTACAAAGAACTCAAACAAATTTACAAGAAAAAAACAAACAACCCCATCAAAAAGTGGGCAAAGGATATGAACAGACACCTCTCAAAAGAAGACATTTATATAGCCAACAGACACATGAAAAAATGCTCATCATCACTCGCCATCAAAGAAATGCAAATCAAAACCACAATGAGATACCATCTCACGCCAGTTACAATGGTGATTGTAAACTAGTTTAACCATTGTGGAAAACAGTGTGGCGATACCTCAAGGATCTAGAACTAGAAATACCATTTGACCCAGCCATCCCATTACTGGGTATATACCCAAAGGATTATAAATCATACTGCTATAAAGACACATGCACACATATGTTTATTGCGGCACTATTCACAATAGTAAAGACTTGGAACCAACCCAAATGCCCATCAATGATAGACTGGATTAAGAAAATGTGACACATATACACCATGGAATACTATGCAGCCATAAAAAAGGATGAGTTTTTGTCCTTTGTAGGGACATGGATGTAGCTGGAAACCATCAATTTCAGCAAACTATTGCAAGAACAAAAAAAAAACCAACACTGCATGTTCTCACTCATAGGTGGGAATTGAACAATGAGATCACTTGGACACAGGAAGGGGAACATCACACATCGGGGCCTATTGTGGGGAGTCGGGAGGGGGAGGAATAGCATTAGGAGATATACCTAATGTAAATGACGAGTTAATGGGTGCAGCATATCAACATGGCACATGAATACATATGTAACAAACCTGCATGTTGTGCACATGTACCCTAGAACTTACAGTATAATTAAAAAAAAAAAAAAAAAAAGAAAAACAAGCAGAGAAACAAAAATTGATATAGAAAAAAATGTCAGGCTTATGCACTAAATTATCCACAATTAGTTTAATTATGAATGGTCTATCAAGAGACAGATAATAGAAGAGTGTATTTAAAAGTATGACCCTTTCGTATATGTTTCTTGTATGCTGTGTACAAGAAACTCACTTGAAATTTACCAATCCAGGGCAGGCCAAATTAAAAGGATGAAAAAAGATATATTACACAAACATTAATGCAAGGAAAGCAAGAGTGCTTGTATGTATATCAGATAAAGCAAAGAAAATTACCAGAAACAGAGAGATTATGTAATGATCAAAGGTTTAATCTGTGAAGAAGACAGCAATTTTAAAAGTGTATTCACCAAACAACAGAGCTTCAAAATATGTGATGTGAAAATTGCCAGAACTAAGGCGGGTCGGGCTCGGACCTGCGCTGCCTCAGGATGTAAAGTGTAACAAGGTGGCCCGGGGATGGGGGGAATGGGGGGCCGCAGCATGGGTCTGTGAGGCCTATGGGGTGCCCGCGTTCCCCAGCGGCCCCCGCAGCCGGCTCCGCAGTGGTCCACTCCGGTTGGTTGCCGCCTGCGGATTCGGATTCCAGACCCAAGGCTGCGTGTTCTCCAGCGTTTGTTGTGGCCGGTGTTACTGCGGTGATCCCAGAGCAGTTTGGCGCTATGGAGGAGCCCAGCGCTACCCCTCAGCCCTATTTGGGATTGGTCCTGGAGGAGCTAGGCAGGGTTGTGGCAGCACTACCTGAAAGTAGGAGACCAGATTCGGATCCTTATGATTTTCCATGGGAATTGGTGGTATGTGCAGCTGTTGTTGGATTTTTTGCTGTTCTCCTTTTTCTGTGGAGAAGTTTTAGATCGGTTAGGAGTCGGCTTTATGTGGAAAGAGAAAAAATACTTGCTGCAACGCTTTCTGGACTAATTGAAGAAAAATGTAAACTACTTGAAAAATTTAGCCTTATTCAAAAAGAATACGAAGACTATGAAGTAGAGTCATCTTTAGAGGATGTCAGCTTTGAGAAGGCGGCAGCAGAAGCACGAAGTTTGGAGGCAACCTGTGAAAAGCTGAACAGGTTCAATTCTGAACTTGAGGATGAAATCCTCTGTCTAGAAAAAGAGTTCAAAGAAGAGAAATCTAAACATTCTCAACAAGATGAATTGATGGCGGATATTTCAAAAACGATACAGTCTGTACAAGATGAGTCAAAATCTCTCAAATCACAAATAGCTGAAGCCAAAATCATTTTCAAGATTTTTCAAATGAATGAAGAACGATGGGAGATAGCAATAAAAGATGCTTTGAGTGAAAATTCTCAACTTCAGGAAAGCCAGAAGCAGCTTTTGCAAGAAGCTGAAGTATGGAAGGAACAAGTGAGTGAGCTTAATAAACAGAAAGTAACATTCGAAGACTCCAAAGTACACGCAGAACAAGTTCTAAATGATAAAGAAAATCACATCAAGACTCTGACTGGTTGCTTGCTGAAGATGAAAGATTGGGCTGCTGTGCTTGGAGAGGACATAACGGATGATGATAACTTGGAATTAGAAGTGAACGGTGAACCGGAAAATGGTGCTTACTTAGATGATCCTCCAAAAGGAGCTTTGAAGAAACTGATTCATGCTGCTAAGTTAAATGTTTCTTTAAAAGCCTTAGAAGGAGAAAGAAACCACATTATTATTCAGTTATCTGAAGTTGACAAAACAAAGGACGAGCTTACAGAGCATATTAAAAATCTTCAGACTCAACAAGCATCTTTGCAGTCAGAAAACATGTGTTTTGAAAGTGAGAATCAGAAACTTCAATGGAAACTTAAAATAATGACTGAATTATATCAAGAAAATGAAATGAAACTCCACAAGAAATTGACAGTAGAGGAAAATTACCAGATACAGGAAGAAGAGAAACTTTCTAAAGTGGAAAAAAAGATCAGCCATACCATTGAAGGGCTGGAGACCTATAGAAAGCTAGCCGAAGATCGTGAAGAAGAATTGGAGAGAACTATTAATTTTTATCAAAGGCAGGTTATTTCCTATGAGAGAAAAGGACATGTTAATTGGCTGGCAGCTCGGACTGCTGAAAGAAACCTCAGTGATTTAAGGAAAGAAAATGCTAACAACAGACAAAAATTAACTGAAACAGGGTTTAAATTTGCACTTTTAGAAAAAGATCCTTCTGCACCTGATGTTTCAAATACAGCATTTGACAGAGAGCATTCCCCATATGGTCCCTCACCATTGGGTCGGCCTTCATCTGAAACGAGAGCGTTTCTCTCTCCTCAAACTTTGTTGGAGGGTCCACTCAGACTCTCACCTGTGCTTCCGGGGAGAGGAAGAAGAGGCCCAAGAGGCCCAGGGAATCCTCTGGACCATCAGATTACCAATGTAAGAGGAGAACCAAGCTGTGATACATTAACTGATCCTCACAGGGCTCCTTCTGATACTGGGCCCCTGTCATCTCCGTGGGATCAGGAACGAAGGATGATGTTTCCTCCACCAGGACAATCATATCCTGATTCAGGTCTTCCTCCACAAAGGGAAGACAGATTTTATTCTAATTCTGATAGACTGTCTGGGCCAGCAGAACTCAGAAGTTTTAATATGCCTTCTTTGGATAAAATGGATGGGTCAATGCCTTCAGAAACGGAATCCAGTAGAAATGATGCCAAAGATGATCTTGGTGATTTAAATGTGCCTGATTCATCTCTCCCTGCTGAAAATGAAGCAACTGGCACCGGCTTTGTGCCTCCACCTCTAGCTGCAATCAGAGGTCCATTGTTTCCAGTGAATACAAGGGGCCCGTTCATGAGAAGAGGACCTCCTTTCCCCCCACCTCCTCCAGGAACCATGTTTGGAGCTTCTGGAGGTTACTATCCACCAACGGATTTCCCAGGTCCACCACATGCTCCATTTGCAGTGAGAAACATCTATCCACCGAGGGGTTTTCCTCCTTACCTTCACCCAAGACCTGGATTTTTACCTCACCCTCACATTCTGAAGGTAGAAGCGAGTTCCCTTCAGGGTTGATTCTGCCTTCAATGGAGCCTGCTACTGAACATCCAGAACCACAGCAAGAAACCTGACAATATTTTTGCTCTATTCAAAAGTAATTTAGACTGATGTCAGTAATTTAGACTGCTGTTAGTTAAGTGATTACACTTTTCTCAAATTGAAGTTTAATGGAATTATAGTTCTTAGTATAGTATTTTATAAATAAAGATTATTTAAACACAAAAGAAATTTAAGTGTGCTGAAGATAACTGCAACTCCAAACCTAACGCTGTGTAGTTCTATGTTTTGCCATCTCGAAGCAAAGTGGAACCAGAAATGAGAGGTAATGGTTTGTGAATCAATTGTCCTCTTTTTTATTATCTGGTGAATCTGCTGATATATAGGCACTAACAAAATTGGCAGGCTAAATTTATCCCTTATGTGTACATTTGGTAAATGTGAAGCCAGTGTAGAAAGTAATGTATAAATTCTAAACTTGTAGCCCAACTGCCAATGTTATAAAACTTATTCCTGGGCTACAAAAAACAAAACAAAACAAAACAAAAAAACAAAAAACCACACATACAAAAACACAAAAAAACCTAGCTTGTAAGAAATGGAAGCTCATCATTCACTAAGGAAAACCCATTCTATTTTGTTTTCTGTGTTTAAAAAGCAATACATTTACTTTAGTATAACTACAAAAAATTATTTTTCCAAGAGCAAAAAAGTTAGAATATTTTCCTTAATTTTCAATGTGGCAACTACACTAAAAAGGTATAAAAAGGGAAGGGACTGTAATAATTCCTTCTGGAAATGTATTTACTTTAGGTTCTCAAAAATACCCTCAAACTTTACCATGGCTTTTTAAATATTTTAAAATACCAGTTTTTCAAGGTCCTGTCTAGCACTAACATTGTTTTATGAAGTTGTTAAGTAATGAGAAAATAATTTTTGAAGAAGAATATAATTAATATACCTCTTACTCAAGCATTTAAAAAAGTAATAGGTGTAGTAGTATACAGGCTTTTAAAAAATTTATTTAATACATCTAGTAAAATAAACTTATTTTTAACATTTATATCTGAACATGTGGTATGTGTTTTCTAGCTGGAAGTATGGGTGGAGTTTAGAAAAGGAATGAGGAAGATAAGTTTATCTGGAGTTGACATATGAAACCCAAACTAGACAGATTTTGTGGGAGCAACCTGCAGATTAGTGGCACCTACGAAAAGCACAGGGCACTGCAGTGTGCTTCCCAGGTTCTAAGTCTCCCCTGGTGGGTTTACAGTGAGAGCAAGGGTAGCCTCATCTTGCATAGGTACATTAGACTCTTTAGATGTTATGCCTGATTTTACCAAGCGCAGTGCAGAAATTGAGAATAATCTATTATTATATAATTCAGGAAAGAATAGGACACATTGAAAGACATCAATATGGCACAGAGGAAAAATGAAGCAAGGTACACATTCATAAATTGACATGCATTTGAGATAACTGTATTCACTTAATCAAAACCCCAAAGATATTTCTCTGAAAGTCAATAGGTCCCTTTGCAAAAATTATACCAGTGAGAAAATTACGGCAATGAAAGATAACTGATCTAATCCACCTCCCCCATCTTGCCTTTCCCCTAATCATTCCTGGGCTTAGGCTAAGCTGTCTTTGAGAGATATTTAATTTATAGTCTTAAATTAAATATCTTGGGCCTTCCCCAAGAACTCAATGGCCTTTGCCAAACGAATGAAAGACCATCAGGTTATGGGAAAGAGAGGAGCCTGATTCTGCTAAGGCACAGGAACAGATTGTCAGCCATTCCTGCAGGTAACACCACTATTGTATATTGGCCTTTGAGATTTTTTTTTCAGTTTTTTGGTTTTTCTTTTTCATGTCTGACACCTATGGCTCCACTGGACCCCATGGCTCTACCTGGACCCTCCAATCCTGTCCCTGTGGCCCCACCCCCACCCAGAAACAATTTAGCCCACAGGAGGACAGCTTTGACCCCCTAAAATTTCATCTCTGCCCCAACCAATCAGCAGCAAGCCTAGCCACTGGCACTCCTTTCCCCAAAATGACTTTGAAAAACTCCTAACCTATGAGCATTGGGTAGATTGATTTGAGTACTAACTCAGTCTCCCCCGTGGCATGGCTGGCCTCATGTCTATTAAACTCCTTTTTTTACTGTAATACCATAGTCTTTCTTTGAGCAGCAGGCAGGAAGAACCCCTCAGGCATTTACAGTAAAGTCACATGCATTTGAGATAGCTATATTCATTTCACAAAAACCCCAGAGCTATTTCTCTGCAAGTCAATAGGTCCATTTTGCATATGACAGGCAAAACAGAACAAAGACATGCTTCTTAAACATATAAATCCTGTGAGCTCTTCTCCCACCTGTGTATATGAGTTACGAATTTGGGTGACCTTAGGGAAGGAAACTTAGTCTCTCTTGGGAATAGAATGCATTTCGGAAGATGATGTGGTGGTGGCTTAATTGCTCTAAAGCAGCTGTTTTGACAGGGCTGTTTGGAAGCCATTCTGACCTGGCAGCCCTGATACTGTTGGGACATCCTAACACAGCTTGAAAAAAAACAACTCACCAAATCTTGCTAGTTCTTTTTATAATTACCAAGAAATAGTGAAACAACTACACTCACCCCATCTCTGATTTGCATCGCAGGCTCCCACCTCTGAGGATTCAAGAATGGATGTAGCAAGGCTTAGAACGGGGGCAAAATGTCACATGGGTGAGGCATATTTATTTTGCACATTACTTGAATTAAGAAGAACACACACAATTTTTGCTTTATGACAAGGCTTTGTAAAAATGGCCTCTGCACCAAACCAAATCTGTTTTTTGCACCATCATAAAATCTCCATCTTCAAGTAAATATATGGCTCTCTGCAAGAAAGGAAGAACTCTCTACTTTGTCTTGCCATGTACAAGATGAAGAGATTTTAGAGGGTCTCAACAGTTACTTGTGAGTTTTCACTTCCTCTTGTGGAATGTTTCCTTTGAAACAAAAAAGTGCGGTATAGCTTTAGACCGAAGGGCTGTAATCTGATTAAGTAGGTGGTAAAGACTGCCATGAGAGAAGCATAAAAAATTGTGGGGCAATATTCTTTTTTTTTTTCTTTTTTTGGCTGTGCAACGTACTCCATCCCTGGATTACTGAGAAAACTGAGCAGCCTGTCTCCACGGAAATAAAATATTTTCTTCAAGTTATAGCTTTTTAAATCTCAGTTTTCTATAAGAAATATTATTAAAGTCAGAGATTAATATAAAAATACTTCAGTACCAATTCAAAGAGATAAAGCAAGCATTTATCATTCTGATATTGAGGATTAATAAAAAGAACAAATATTTAGGTTCATATGTATATCAAACTATACAGTGATTTTTTTTTCTCCATTTTGGTCCTGCCAGTTATATGTTGGGAATGTTGCATATCAAAGTTAGTGACAAAAATGAGAGTATAATTATGTCAAAATTTCACACGAGAGCTAAATTATAATTAGTACATAAAAATCTTGTCTCTAGTATAATTTAAAGTCTTTCATTTTCACCCATATGTTTGGAAACATGTACCTGCTAGGCTTGGAGTGTTCGGATTTCAGTTGATAGAGACTGGAGAATATAGCCAGCAACTTTCTGTCCTACAGGTCGTGTATGTTCTGTTTGAATACAGATTCTACACTCTCCTCCATCCTCCCTGCCTCTCAAAATTTCGTTGTCTTTTACAGGACTATTTCTAGGTCGTGTTATGGTTACCCTGACCCCAGGCACTCCCTATGCTGGTCCACCCAAACTCAGAGCCATGATCAAGGCCCTTCTACAACACAGATCTGATTACTTCACTCTCTTTTGTGGGGTAAATATAAGACAAGAGCCAGGCAGGTGCACTGTGGAGGAGGGGAGAATGCAAGCAGAAAAAAGGAAGCCCACTGGGCACAGTGGCTCATGCCTGCAATCCCAGCAGTTTGGGAGGCCAAGGCGGGCAGATCACGAGGTCAAGAGATCAAGACCATCCTGGCCAACATGGTGAAACCCCATCTCTACTAAAAATACAAAAATTAGCTGAGCGTGGTGGCACATGCCTGTAGTCCCTGCAGCACCTGTAGCTACTTGGGAGGCTGAGGCGGGAGAATCACTTGAATCCGGGGGCAGGGGTTGCAGTGAGCTGAGATCGTCCCACTGCAGCACTCCGGCTGGACGAGAGATAAAGACTCTGTCTCAAAAAAAAAAAAAAAAAAAAAAAAAGGTCGTAGGAGACATGTACAAACTTGTAGGCATTTGAGAAAATATGTTCATTTGACTAAAACTAGAAATACATAACTCGGAAAATGTAAAATACAGATGAAAAAATGAAAGCAATCATCTTCTTAAACTTATGCAGATCTTAAACTCATTTCTCTGGCTTTAAAAGAAGAACATCAGTCTGGAGAAGCTAATGGTATGGTGTATCGGAGGCCTTGTTGGGAAAACTCTTAATTGCCTACAGGTTTAGGACCAAGCAGGGCATATAAGTCACTTCATGGTTCGGCCCCTTCCTTCTTCCCTGTTGCCTAACAATTTTAACTTCACCAATATTAAACTAATTGCAGTTTTCTAAACCTATCCAACCATTTTACCCTTTGATGATTTTCTACCTGCCTTTTTCTTCGTTGAGAATTTCCTTACTTTCTATCTATCTTAGGCTGACAAACTGATTGATTCTCCAAAATGCAGCTCAAGTATTACCTCATTTCTGAGGATCATTCTTTCATCCCTTCAAGTTCCTTCCTATGTGTCATCATTAACTTTCTATGTGTGGTTTTAATGTACTTCAAGTAATGTCTTATACTTATTTTCTCGTGGCTATTGTTCCCTTTCAGACTTGATAAGTCCTCAAGGAGAGAATCTATGTCTTTTTAAAAAATCTTGATATTTCCTTGCAGAGGTCCGGGCACAAAATAGATACCCAATATATGCACAACTGAATAGAAATTTATGAGGGAGTGATCACTATCCATGTCTTCCTTTCAGCTAGGACTGTGTCCCATGACAAAAGTTTTTTTGGATGATGATCATTTGTCTTGTCATTTTTTAGTTCAACAGCAAGTGCCAGGGGAAGATCAAGGAAAAACTGTCTGCATCTTGATTCCAGATTTTAAAAGCTCTGTAACCCTCACTCCGATGGTTGTGCTTGCAGAAGAGAAAACATTACCACTGGGACTAAAAAACAAAATCCTTTCACAAATGTAACTGAGTTTGTTTGCATGCTCTGGAATATAAATGTTTGAAAATCTGCAATGGCAATGAAATAAGGGATCAAGTTCTACAGGCAAAAAGCCATAGAACCAATATTCCAAAAATGGCTCATTAATTTCTTTTTTTACCCACCAACTGCACAGCTTGAGAATATATTTTAAAAATCTGATCTTGTTTTAAACTACTAAAATATTTTCCAGTGTCTAAATAGCAGCCAGTTCTTATATTATTCATGATTGCAGCCTGTCATTGTGACCAGTTTTTTCCACTACTTAATTGAGTGTAGTATCATTTCCATTTTGCTACTGCCCAATAGTACTGAAAAATGTAAGCTATAAAACTGTACTCATCAAGAAATATTAATGGAGGAGGATGTCCATATCCTTTCACAATGCTTAAAAGCTTAAGCTGTAATAATAAAAAGTTGGCATGTATTTCCTGAAAAAATCAAAAGAAGAACTTGAAGGAAATGAAAGTAAAATCCAATAGGATTACAAAATTAGAACAGAGTTAAGGAAAAATATTTTGAGTACCAGAAGAAATCTAAAATAAATAAAAAAATATAGTTTTGATACTGCGATGTGACCCAGACAATTGGTACTCAATTATGTAATTGGAGACTCCTTGAAGAATCTAGCAGTGCACTCATTGGAGGAAGGCAAGAAAAACATCTTTCCCTGAATATCCATCTGGATTTAACCAGCTAGATAAAGGGAAAAATGAACTGGTAGTTTAGAGAGAAAGCATTAGAACAAAACCTTGTCAGTCATCAGAATGGTGAGACTAAGGAAATGGAGCAACCAAATTCTTGACATGGCTGGTCTATGCTTAAAGAGGAAGGGGACAATATCATACCCTATTATTGATAACCAGAAGAAATGGTGAAACTATTTGGTTCAAGTTGATTAGCAACATCTTCATACATAGTAAAGTGTCATAAGTCTCATTTAAAGCCACAGAGAGTTACTACACATGTTTAAGAATTTCAGATTTGAAAAGAGTTAAGGTAAAAAAATCTCTCTCTTGGTATGTGGCTAAGAATTTCCAGGAAAGGTATTACAAAACTCAGCAAGGCTGGTATATTAGTCTGTTCTTGCATTGCTATAAATAAAAACCTGAGACTGAGTAATTCATAAAGAAAAGAGGTTTAGTTGGCTCACTGTTCTACAGGATTTATAGGAAGCATGGTGCTGACATCTGCTTGGCTTTTGGGGAGGCTTCAGGAGACTTAAAATCATGATGGAAGCTGAAAGGGGGAGCAGGCAGGTCACATGGCAAAAGCAGGAGAAACATAGAGGGAGGTGTTGCTACACACCTTAAAACAACCAGATCTTCAAAGAACTCATTTGCTATTGTGAGGATAGTACTAACCAGATGGTGCTAAACCATTTACGAGAAATCAACCCTTGTGATCCAATTACCACCCACCAGGCCCCACCTCCAACACTGGAGATTACAGTTCAATATGAGATTTGGGTGGAACATGCAAACCATATCATTTTGCCCCTGGCCCCCCAAATCTCATGTACTTCTCATATTGCAAAATACAATCGTGCCTTCCCAATACTTTCTGAAAGTCTTAACTCATTCTAGCATTAACTCAAAAGTCCAAAGTCCAAAGTTTCATCTAAGACAAGGCAAGTCTCTGCCACCTATAAGCCTGTAAAATTAAAGACAATTTATGTACTTCTAAGATATAATGGGGTTATAGGCATTGGGTAATCATTCTCATTACAAAAGGGAGAAATCAGCCAAAAGAAAGGGGAGTACAGGCCCCATGCAAGTCCAAAGCCCAGCAGGACAGTCATTAAATCTTAAGGCTCCAACATCATCTTCTTTGACTCCATATCTTGCCTCCGGGACACAATGGTACAAGGGGTGGGCTCCCAGTGCCTTGGGCAGCTCTGCCTCTATGGCTTTGCAAATTTGGCTCCAGAGGTTGCTGTCACAGGTGGTTGAGTGCCTGTGGCTTTTCTATGCCGAGTATGCATGCTGACGGTGGATCTACCATTATGGGGTCTGCAGGATGGTGGCCTTCATCCCACAGCACCATTAGGCAGTGCCCCAGTGGGTACTCTAAGTGGGGCCTCCAACCCATTTTCCCTCTGCACTGCCCTAGTGGAGGTTCTTTGAGAGGGCTCTGCCCCTGCAGCAGGCTTCTGCTTGGGCACCCAGGCTTTCTTATATTTGCTGTTACTTTTAATGGCAAAAACCACAATTACTTTTGCACCAACATAATACATCCTTTGAAATCTAGGCAGAGAACATCAAGCCTCATTCACTCTTGCACTCTGTGCAGCCACAGGCTTAAAGCCACATGGAAGCCACCAAGGTTTACAGTAGCTTATGCCCTCTGGAACTATGGCCCAAGCTGTACCTGGCCCCTTGGAGCAGAGGCTGTTGCCGGAGCAGCTGGGATGTGGGAGCTGCGTCCCAAGGCTACAAACAGGGCAGTGGAGCCCTTGGCCCAGGAAACCATTCTTCCTTCCTAGGCCTCTGGGTCTGTGATGGGAGAAGCTGCTGTGCAGATCTATGAAATGCCTTCGAAGCCTTTTTCTTGTTGTCTTGGCTATGAGCACTTGGCTTCTTCTTAGTTATACAAATATCTCTAATAAGTAGTTGATCCACAGCCTGCTTGACTTCCTCTCCTGTAAAAGCTTTTTCTTTCTCTGCCTAGACATGAATAGGTTACAAATTTTTCAAACTTTGACACTCTGCTTTCCTTTTAAATATGAAAGTTCCAACTTATTTGTTTGCTCCCATATCTGATCACAGGCTGTCAGAAGCAGTCATGTTACTTCTTAAACACTTACTTTGCTGCTTAGAAATTTATTTTGTCAGATACCCTAGGTCATCACTCTCTATTTCAAACCTCCACATATCCCTAGAGCATGGACACAATCCAGCCAGGTTCTTTTGCTAAGGCATAACATATGTGACCTTTGCTTCAGTTCCCAATAAGATCCTCATTTCCATCTGATACCTCATCAGCCAGGCATTCACTGTCCATATCACCATCGGTATTTTGGTCACAACCATCTAACCTGTCTCTACAAAGTTCCAAACTTACCCCGTCTTCTTCTGAGCTCTCCAAACCCTTCCAACATTTGCCTGTTACTCAGTTCCAAAGCTGCTTCTAAATTTTAATTATCTTTATAGTAATGCCCCACTTCTCAGGACCAATTTTTTGTATTAGTTTGTTCTTGCATCACTATAAGGAAATACCTGAGACTGGGTAATTTGTAAAGAAAAGAAGTTAAATTGGCTCATGGCTTTGCAGGCTATACAGGAAGCATGGCACTGACATCTGCTCAACTACTGGAGAGGCTTCAGGAACTTAAAATCGTGATGGAAGGTGAAGGCAGAGCAGGCAGGTCACATGAGGAAAGCAGGAGCAAGAGAGAGAGGGGAGTGCTACGCACGTTTAAATGACTAGATCTTGCAAAAACTGTTTTTCAGTTTATCTTTGATGCACATAGTTTCATGTAATAAATCTTCAAAATAGTCAGGGAACGAATTGTAAACACCCCTCACCCCTTACCAGTTCCTCTGCTTGAGTTCTATTACTGTATATCTCCAAAAATTTGTATTTAAAAAAATATTTCCACCTGTTTTAAGTATTTATTTTGCTTCTTTGCTCAGCAATGGAGCCCTCTTTATCCACTGAATCCACGCTCGAAGTTTTTCTGAACATTGTTCTGTTCACGGATCCCCTTAAAACCCATATAAATTCTTCCTAGACAAATGTGGCTTTGCATGCACATGTGTGTACATGCACACACACAGACAAATTGTCCCACATTCACAGGCATATGCAGTGCTATGCATACCATTTCATGGGTTGGTAAATCCCATAATTCCATCTGTGAAGACCAGGTTAAGAATTCTTGCTTTGTTGATTTGTATTTTCTGGTCTTAGACAACATTTTTATAAAGGGCCATTCTGCCTCTAGTTCATCCTGCTTCTTTGTAGTGAGCACTTACGGAGTGTCTGTGGTGTGCTGTGCCAGGTTTTGCTTTAGATGACAAAGACACAAGTTTGCTGGGCTTATTTTGTTCCTTTCTCTATAGAATGTCTAGAATTACTCTGTACTCTTTTTCATCTCTACCCAAATGATCTTTGTTGGTAAAACTTTAAACACGTCACATAATTTACACATCACGTATTTTAATCAAAGCACAAAAGTTTGAATTTTCTGTGAGCAAATTTCTTAATAAAAATCCTTTACTGTAAGGATTTAAAAAGACATTGAAGACTTTGGCAAAGTTACCTGGAAAAAACAATTCTCTTTGGAGCTTTGCTCTGGCCTGCTTGGAAAAGCATCTTTTCTTCAGCCAATCAGCCTGGAATTCACTGTAATGCTCATCGGGCCATGTGATGTACACCTTATAACACAAAAAGCAAATTTCACCTCTATGGATTTTATTTCCGTTCTCCACTATTGCTCTGTTTTTGAATGCTGTTTAAGATAATCAGGGAATCCAATTATGCTTTGCTTAATTTTTTTTTTTTTTTAGAAGGAGTCTTGCTCCATTGCCAGGCGGGAGTGCACTGGTGCAATCTCAGCTCACTGCAGCACCTGTCTCCCAGGTTCAAGCGATTCCCCTGCCTCAGCCTCCCAAGTAGCTGGGATTACAGGCAAGCAAAACCACGCCCGGCTAATTTTTTGTATTTTAGTAAAGGGTTTCACCATGTTGGCTAAGACAGTGTCGATCTCCTGACCTCGTGATCTACCTGCCTCAGTCTCCCAAAGTGCTGGGATTACAGGCGTGAGCCACCATGCCTGGCCAGTTTAATTTTTAAGATAGAGATTAAGCATAAGCTTTTGGAAAACAAGGAAGCCAAAGTAATACATCTGAGGTCTGAAGCCCTTAAATAGCACTCAAGAAATAGAGCATGGATAGATCTACAGTTCTTGACCTACATCCTCTAAACCTGGGATCCCCAAACTTTCTGTGATAACTGAAGCTAGTTATCAATTAAGATTCCTGCCAAGAGTATTAGAAATAGTAATGATGTGACTGGGTGTGGTGGCTCACGCCTATAATCCCACCACTTTGGGAGGCCGAGGTGGGCAGATCACAAGGTAAGGAGTTTGAGACCAGCCTGGCCAACATGGTGAAACCCCATCTCTACTAAAAATACAAAAATTAGCTGGGCATGGTGGCCCGTGCCTGTAATCCCGGCTACTTGGGAGGCTAAGCCAGGAGAATTGCTTGAACCCAGGAGGCGGAGGTTGCAGTGAGCCGAGATCGCCACACTGCATTCCGGCCTGGGCAACAGAACAAGATTCCATCTCAAAAAGGAAACAAAAAAGTAATAGTAGTGATGATAAGGAGGATGACAGCAATAATAAAAATAACACTATTTTGAGTGTTTACAACAAGTACTATAGACATAACACATTTAATCTTTACAACTCTAGGGGGAAGATACTACTATTGTTCGCATTTTTTTCAGGTGAGAAATGCAAGAGTAAACAACATTTCTATCTAGCTAGCAAGCAGTGAAATCTGGGAGTAAAGTCTTCAAGTCGGGATGTGGACAGAAGCGTAATAAGAATCCTAGTAAATTTGGAAGAGAGAAACATGGAATGGTGGCTGCCACTGGTTTGTAGTTTTGAGAGCTGTGCTTTTGGGAATCCAAGAACAAGTCTTGTATCTCTACATACTAATTTGACTAAAAGACATTAGCTAATGTCTTTTTTTTTTTTTTTTTTTTTAGTGCTTACTGTATGCCAGGCAGTGTTAAACATTTTTATCCATATTATCCCAGTGATGCCTCACATTTCTATGCGCAAGTTCTTTTAGTATTCCTTTTTGCAAATGAACAAACTGAGGCTTAGAAGCATTGCTTTTATTGTAGACAGTTTGTGTTTTCAAGGTTGCCACTCACTGAAAGAGTGACAAGTAGCACTGCAAATTTTATTAAAAATAGTAGTAGTAATGATAATAGTAATCATAATAGCTGAAGCTTCCATTTACTGAGTATACTTAATTTGCACCAAGTACTATACAAACCTGGGTCCATATGTGGTTATATATGTGTGACCAAATAAAAAAGAGTTATCTAAATTATTGTTGACTAGCCCCATTATTGAACGTGAGAAAGAAGGGAGACATAATTTAGAGATAATTACCTTTTTTCTGTCAAATGTCAAGCCTTTAATTCCAATGTTCACATCAAGAGCTTCGACTAGAAGTTTCCGTGCTTTTGCAGAATCCAGGTAGCAATCAGAGCACGGGCAGTTGTCTCGCAACCATACAGCTGGGTAGAGAGACTCTTCCTCATCATGCCAGAGGATCTGCATCAGACGAGTCCCGTCAAGTGCTTCCGCCTTTTGGATGGTACAAGCCATGTTTCCGGTCTTCAGGATTAAATTCTGTCAGCTACCTGCTATGACAAATCAGTGTTAAAAGGATTCTCAGGCAGATAAGATCTAAACTTGGTCTCTGGAAGTATGAACACTTCAAGTGGACTCTGGCCTCTGCTATTCACTCAGCTGTCAGAGTCTGGGATTTGACTTATTGACGCTGGGACCTTTGTTCTGGTGAGAGTATTTCACATACTGTAAGCAGAAACACAGTGACTAAAAGTAAATGAGACGTAAGTGCTGAGTCAGGATCCAAATGAAAAGAATTCCTTGTTTTTCTCACAGAAAATTCAGATAATAAGTTCAGAACCAATGACATATGCACTTTAATAATTATGTTTGCATAAAAGCTCTGGAATGTTTAAGGAAGAAAAATGTTCCACAATTTGAAAGTGTTACAATCATCCCTGTCCTATTTTAACTGGTGCCCCCTTGGACATGGCTTTTGAAAAAAATGTTTTTATGATACTAAATTAGTAAACTTGCTTTTATGAAGAGAATATTGATGCTTATTATTTACTTAAAGGCCACTATAATTCAGAATATTGTGCTGTTTCTGTTCTATCATTTGCTTTTTTACCTTTAGAATACATTTTCTTAATGAAATACAGAAGTCCTTAGGTTCTGCAAGAAACTCGTTTGGTTTCTGGAGATTTTTTGTTTTAATACATATCAATAGAGTGTGCCTTTTTACTTTAGTTACTTTATTCTGAAACTTTTTGGAGTACTTGTGTATACCTTCATATTACATGGGATTACATGACTTTTTATTAAAAAATCCAGCAAATTTAAGGACATGGACTATTTACAGGAGAGGAAATTTAGTGAAACAGAGACACCATGGTATTATGCTTGAGCATCTGTGTTGATCCTGATTCCATTAGTGACTGTATATTTGACCTTCAGAAGCCATGCCAATGTTCTACATTTTACTTTCTTCATATATTATTTTCCAGTACTCTAAACTTACAAGGATGAAGTAGAACTTACATAGGAAAGGTAGAATTTATATGCGAGAAGTAGAACTCCTTAACTTCTTCCATGTAATGACTTGTTCATCGTTAACAGAAGGTGACATGTGATAATGGAAACAAGACTTCATTGCCTTGAGATGAAGGGGAGGTAGCAATGCTTGCACACGTGTGCACGCACAAACACACAGAGCTTATAATTCCCTGCCAGGCACTGCAATAGGCACTGGGGGATTTAGTGACAAGTAAGATAAAATTGCTCCCTCTGCTTCTTGAGATTACAGGAAGACTTTATGCAACAGTAAGATAACTTAAAATATACTTTGCACAACATGAAAGTAAAATACTTCAAGGTAGTTTCACATACGCTTCCTCAAATCATTGGCTTGGATAATTTAGTCAAGGTATGGAGCAGAGTCAATAGGAAAAAGATTGCTTTAGCCTCACATATAGAGTTCTTCAACAATTGCATGGGTGAAATACAATTAATTGGTTCTCATGCTTATTTCTGCTTCAGAACCATAATTTTTTTCTTAAAATTTGCATAGTCATAGGAGAACATTATTACTTAAAAATCATCAAAAATTATGATGTACTTTCAAACCTGAAAATTTAGCTCATAAGTCTGAGTGAGGATCATTACAGAAGTCCTAACATCAGTTTCTCTGTGGAATGGGTATAGGACATTTGAGTTTCCTGACAAGAGAAAGGGTTGGCTGGCAAGTTTTCTCACATACATTGTTTCAAAAGACAAAGATGGCTTCAATGACCCTGGAATAATACAATTAAATCCTTAACACTAAAAAAAAAAAGAAATATAGTACATGTTAACCTATATCAAGGGATGGCAAATATGTTCTGTAAAATGCCAGATGCCACATCTTTTAGGCTTTGCAGTTTGTATACAGTCCCTGCTGCATATTCCTGTTTTTATTTTTTAAAACACTATAAGAATGTATTAGCTATTCTTAGTTCATGGTGTGCACAAAAACAATGTAGGCCACATTTTGCCCCCAGGCAGTAGTTTGCTTATTCTTGATCAAGTTATCTAAGTTTATGCTTTCATTACAATGGAATACAATCATGCTTAAATGCAGAAAATGGTTTTCTTTCCCTTGTCATTTATAAAGTTAAACTTACTCAAATATATAATAAGTATCTTTTTAGTGCATGCTGCAGTAGAAGGTACAAAGATGACTTTGAAGTTCCAGACAACCAGGAAAAGATAATTACGAAAATAAACAAATAATAAGGCCAACATTGCTGAATGCATATTGGTTTCGCCTTATTTTCCTTCCTCACTAGTACAACATTTTGTGACTAGTAAATATTTTGTCAGGTTTCTTTATAGCTAAGATTAGTTATGATATAATTATGCCCAATGAAATATATTTGGAAGTTACTGTGTAGGGAAATTTTTAAAAAGGTGATAAGACTTGCTGTGATATGCTGTTTTCCCTATTTATTTTTTCCACTTCCTCTCTGGAATGTGAATGTAGTATTGGAGGTGAAGCAGTAATTTTGGAACCATGAGGCAAGAAGCATAAGTATAAAATCTAAAAGAAGTCAGAGTTCCCCAGGGTTCTGTGAAAACACTTTACCAGCAATAGATGGTCATGTCTGGACCTCTTTTTTACATGATAAAAATTAAATTCCTTACTTATTTAAACCTTTATTTGCTAGCTCATCTGGGTACAGATAAGTTGGATTTAAGAAAGATTTGTGAAAGGTCATTCCACATTTAAGGTGCAGGCTGAGCCAACAACAACGATATGAAAGTACAGTGTTTGAGCAGTAGAAAACATGTTGTTTGGCTGGGACAAAAGGCTCTAAGGGGAAATGGTGGTTGAGAGAGATTAAAAGGCATGTTGATGCCAGATCATGAAGCACCATGCATAGCAAGATAAGGAGTTTGGGTTTCATTCTATTATGAAAGGGAATTTTTATATATTTTCTTCAGATAGCAGACTTGACAATGAAGTTGATGACAGTGTGTATGGTATATTGAAAGAGGTTAAAGGGCTAAAATCAGATACATCGTATGGAGCTGTCATAAAAATTTAGTCTAGAAGAAATGAGAACTTGGGAGTAAAAACATATATGGGAGGATACATGTAAACTATGTTCCAAAGATATACTTTAAATTGCCTGCAGTTTATGTTCTCACAAAAAGTTTTATTATTCTCTTGGCTATTATATGAAATATCATTTTATGAAAGATAATGACTTTGTCTTCAAATTAATACCGGGGAAAAACTGAAAAACTGTGAATTTTCAGTTTTCACAAAACAACAAACTCCTGAACAACCAATGGGTCAAGGAAAAAATCAAAAGAGAAATTAAAAATATTTTGAGACAAACAAAAATAGCACACATCGTAACACTTTTGAGATGCAGTAAAAGTAGTTTGAAGAGGGAAGTTAATAGTGATAAATGCCTTCATAAAATATAAAAAAAGATCTTAAATAAGCAATCTAGCTTTACACTTCAAGGAACTAGATAAAAGAAGAACACACTAATCCCTAAGTTATCAGAAGGAAGGAAATAAAAAAGATTAGAGGAGAAATAAATGAAATAGAGATAAGAAAAAATTAAAACTTTTTTGAAAGGTAGAATTGACAAACCATTAACTAACCTAAGAAACAAAGAGAGAAGACTCAAAATCAGAAATGAAAGAGGAGACATTACAGCTGATGCCACAGAAATACAAAAGCTTGTAAGAGACTACTATGAACAGTTATATGCCAATGATTGAATAATCTAGAAGAAATGAATTCATTCTTAGAAATGTACAACCTACCAGGACTGAATCATGAATAGAAAATCTGAACAGAACAATAAGTATGAAGATTAAGTCAGTAATCAAAAACTTTCCAACCATGGAAACTCCAGGACCTGATGGCTTCACCAGTGAATTCCACCAAACATTAAAGAAGAATGAACATAAATTCTACTTAAACTTTCCCCAAAAATTGACAGAGAGGTAATACTTCCAAACTCATTTTATGAGGCCAGCAATACCCTCAAACCAAAGGCAGACTGGAACACTGAAAGAACAGAATATTACAGACCAATATTCCTGGTGAACATAGATGCAAAATCTTTAACAAAATACTAGCAAAAAGAATTCAATACACATTAAAAGGAAAATACAGTATAATCAAGTGGGATTTATCTCTGGGATGCAAAGATGGTTCGACACACACAAATCAGTAAATATGACACAACAATTAGCAGAATTCAGGATAAAAATTAGGTGGTCATTTCAATAGATGCAGAAGCAGCATTTGATAAAATTCAACATCCTTTTATGATAATAATTATCAACAACGATGTATAGAGGGAATGTATCTCAACATAATAAATGCCATCTGTGCCAAGCCCACAGCTAACATCATATTCACTGATGAAAAGTTGAAAACTTTTCCTCTAAGTTTGGGAACAAGACAAGAATGCCCACTCTAACCACTTCTAATATTATAGTACTGGAAGTCCTAGCCAGAACAATTAGGCAAGAAGAAGAAATGAAAGGCATCCAAATCTGAAAGGTAGAAGTAAAATTGTCCTTGTTTTCTGATGACATGATCTTATACACAGAAAACCCTAAAGACTACAGAAAAAATTTTTTAGAACTAATAAATTTAGTAAAGTTGCAGGATACAAAATCAACATACAAATATTCATAGGGTTTAGGTATAATAACAACTAACATTCTGAAAAAGGTATCAATAAAACAATTCAATTTCTAGGATCACTAAAAATACTTAGGATTACATTTAGCCAAGGAGTAAAAGATCCATACACTGAAAACTATAAGACAATGACAAAAAAAAATTAAATGAGACACAGGTAAGTGGAACAATACTCTGTGTTCTTGGATTTGAATTATTAATATCAGTAAAATATCCATACTACCAAAGTCATCTACAGATTCAGTGCAATTACTATCAAAACTCCAATGACATTTATCAAATAAATTTTTAAAAGCACTCTAAAATATGTATAGAACCACAAAAAATCTGAGTGGCCAAAGCAGTCTTGAGAAGGAAAAACAGAGTTGGAACTATCACATTATCAGATCCCAAAATAGCCTACAAAACTATAATAATCAAAACAGCATGGTATTGGAATAAAAAATACATATAAATCAATAGAAAGTAATAGCCTAGAAACAAATTTGTGCATTTAAGGTCAATTAATCTGTCACAAAGATCCCAAGAACACTAAATGGGGAAAAGATAGTCTCTTCAACAAATGGTGGAGTGTTACTAAATATTCAGATGAAGAAGTATAAAACTGGACCCTCATCTCACATCATACATAAAAATCAACTCAAAATGGATTACAGACTTAAACATAAAATATGAAACTTTAAAACTATTAGAAGAAAACATATGGGAAAACTCCATGACATTTGTCTGGGCATGGATTTTTTTGGATAGGAACCCAAATGAACAGGCAGCAAAAGCAAAAATAAACAAATAAGATGGTATTGAATTAAATCCCTGCACAGCAAAGGAAATAATAAAGTGAGTAAGGAGACAGCCTAAAAAATGAGAAAAAAATATTTGTAAAGCATACATCTGAGGACCACCTATGTTTTTACTTATTTTAATCAAGTAAGTTAAGCAATCATCCTATATCATTCAATAAGCTAAAGTCACTTTCAAATGGAACCATGCTGACTCTTCTGTAAGCCACAGCAGGGCCCATACATCTGATAAGGGGTTAATCTCCAAAATATATGAGGAATTCAAACAACTCAATAGCAAGAAAACAAACTACTCAATTAAAAAATGGGCAGCTGGGTGCAGTGGTACATGCCTGTAATCCCAGCTACTTGAGGGGTTGAGGTAGGAGGACTGCTTGAAATTAGGAGTTTGAGGCCAACCTGGCCAACACAGAAAGCCTCTACCTCTAAAACAATAAAATAAAAATTTTAAAAATAGGTAAAGGAATAGATATTTATCTAAAGAAGACATATAAATGGCCAGCAAGTATATAAAAATGCTATCAATTATCATCAGGTAAATGCAAACCAAAACCACCTCATGAGATATCATCTCACACCTGTTACAATGACTGTTATCAAAAAGACAAAAGATACGTCTTGGTGAGAATATGGAGAAAAGAAAACCCCTGTACACCGTTAATGGGAATGTAAATTATTTTAGCCATTATAGAAAACAGTATGGGACTTCTAGGTCTGCGCCGCCGCCACCGCCACCACCACCACCACCGCCACTGCCTCCTCGGAACCCAGGCCTGGGGGGCGGTGGGGCCGCGTATGGAGCCCCAGCCCCCCGGAGCTGCCAACATTGCCAACGCCACCGCCACGCTACACACAGGTACCCCTGGGATGGCGTGAGCACTCCCCCAGTGATGGACCCATCTGTGACTCTGTGGCAGTTTTTGCTGCAGCTGCTCAGACAGCAAGGCAATGGCCACATCATCTCCTGGACTTCACGGGATGGTGGTGAATTCAAGCTGGTGGATGCAGAGGAGGTGGCCCGGCTGTGGGGGCTACGCAAGAACAAGACCAACATGAATTACGACAAGCTCAGCCGGGCCTTGCGGTACTACTATGACAAGAACATTATCCGCAAAGTGAGCGGCCAGAAGTCCGTCTACAAGTTTGTGTCCCATCCTGAGGTCGCAGGGTGCTCCACTGAGGACTGCGCGCCCCAGTCAGAGGTGTCTGTTACCTCCGTCATGCCAAATGCGGCCCTTGCTGCTGTACATGCCGCCCCAGGGGACACTGCCTCTGGAAAGCCAGGCACACCCAAGGATGTAGGAAGGGCAGGCCCGAGCGGTTTGGCACATAGCCGCCGGAACGAGTACTTGGGCTCGGGCCTCTATTCCACCTTCACCATCCAGTCTCTGCAGCCACAGTCACCCCCTCATCCTCGGCCGGCTGTGATCCTCCCTAACGCAGCTCCTGCAGGAGCAGCAGCGCCCCCCTCGGGGAGCAGGAGCACCAGTCCAAGCCCCTTGGAGGCCCGCCTGGAGGCTGAGGAGGCCGGCTTGCCTCTGCAGATCATCCTGACCCCGCCCGAGGCCCCAAACCTGAAATCGGAAGAGCTGAATGTGGAGCCAGGTTTGGGCCGGGCTTTGCCCCCGGAAGTGAAAGTGGAAGGGCCCAAGGAAGAGTTGGAAGTTGCCGGGGAGAGAGGGTTTGTGCCGGAAACTACTAAGGCCGAGCCAGAAGTCCCTCCACAGGAGGGCGTGCCAGCCCGGCTGCCGGCGGTCGTTATGGACACCGCAAAGCAGGCGGGCGGCCCCGCGGCTTCCAGCCCTGAGATCTCCAAGCCGCAGAAGGGCCGGAAGCCCCAGGACCTAGAGCTTCCACTCAGCCCGAGCCTGCTAGGTGGGCCAGGACTCGAACGGACCCCAGGATCGGGAACTGGCTCCGGCCTCCAGGTGCCTGGGCCGGCGCTAACTCCGTCCCTACTTCCTATGCATACATTGACCCCAGTGCTGCTAACACCCAGCTCGCTGCCTCCCAGCATTCACTTCTGGAGCACCCTGAGTCCCATTGCGCCCCGTAGCCCGGCCAAGCTCTCCTTCCAGTTTCCTACCAGTGGCAGCGCCCAGGTACATATCCTTTCCATCAGCGTGGACGGCCTCTCGACCCCTGTGGTGCTCTCCCCAGGGCCCCAGAAGCCATGACTACCACCCCCCCGCCTTCTGGGGTCACTCCATCCATGCTTTCTCCAGCCAGCCATCTCAAGGAGAAACATAGTTCAACTGAAAGACTCATTCTGTGATTGTGGTGGGGTGGGGATCCTTGAGAAGAATTACTCTCAGGAGTAATTCTCATTATCTCCTCCACAGAAAACACACAGCTTCCACAACTTCTCTGTTTTCTGTCAGTCCCCGAGTGGTCGCCCTTACACGTCTCCTACATCAATGGTAGGGACAGTTTATTTATTTATTTTTTGAAGGCCACTGGGAGGAGCCTGACCTAACCTTTTAGGGTGGTTAGGACGTCTCCCCCACCTCCCCACTTTTTTTCCCCAAGACAAGACAATCGGGGTCTGGCTTGAGAACGAGGTTTCTTTCTTTATTTCTCAGCCTGCCCTTGGGGAGATGAGGGAGCCTTGTCTCCATTTTCAGATGTGAGTAGAAGAGTTAGTTTGTTTTATTATTCCTGGCCATACTCAGGGGTCCAGGAAGAATTTGTACCGTTTAATGGGTTGGGAGTCTTGGCCAAGGAAGAATCACACCCTTGGAATAGAAATTTCCACCTCCCCAGCCTTTCTCTCAGACAGCTTATCCTTTTTCAACCAACTTTGGCCAGGGAGGAATGTCACTTTTGTTCTTCTTTCCCCTGAAAAGCCATTCCTTTGTCTGCCAACCTCCCTGGGGTCCTGCCTGTTTCCTCCCAATGGAGGGTTTTTTTGGGGGGTGGTCCCCATCTGGGGGGCCCCTTCACCCAGTACTCCAGGTCTCCCTGTCTCTCCCCCGCTGCCATTTTGATAGTATAATCTATTTTTAAATGGGGCTTTTCAATAGGGGAGAGGGAGTCATCTCTTCCTATATTTGGTGGGGTGGGTGGGAAGGAAGGGATTTGGGGGGGAATCTTCCTGCCGCCTCCCTCCTCCAAGTGTTTATTTTTGATACCAAACGTGTATTTTCAGTTCCCTCCCTCCCAGCCCCCCAATTTCCTACGGGAGGGTACAAAAGACCCTTTCAATGTCCCTGGAGTTGGGAGGGAGGAATGGGGGACATAAAGCCTGTCCTGTCTCTATTCTAGGCAAGAGAGAGTGGGTTCAAAAGACTCCTGGGCTCACCTGTTAGCGCTGGCCCAGCCCAGGCCTCCGGACCTGGGAGTTGGTGATTTGGGGGACGGTGCTACACTCATCTCTACTGTTTGTTTTACTTCCCCAAAGTGGACCTTTTTTTCCCCTAAAGAGTCCCAGAGAATGGGGAATTGTTCCTGTAAATATATATTTTTCAAAGTGAAAAAAAAGAAAACAGTATGGAGGTTTCCCCCCAAATAACATATAGAATTACCATTCCAGCAGTATCATTACTGGCCATATAGGCAAAGGAAATGAAATTAGTATGTCAATGAGATATTTGCATTCTCATGTTCATAGCAGCATTATTCAGAACAGCCAAAATATGGAAACAACTAAATGTCCATTGATAGATGAGTGGATTAAAAATGTGGTATATATCTAAACCCATATCTATCTATCTATCTATCTATCTATCTATCTATCTATCTATCATCTGTCTACACGCACACACACACACACACACACACACACACACCACACACATACACACACACACTGCTGAATATTATTCAGCCCTAAAAGGGAAGGAAAATTCTGTCATTTTTGGTAACACAGATCAACTCGAAGGGCATTATGCTAAGTGAAATAAGTCAGGCACAGAAAGACAAGTGCAATATGATCTCACTTATACAGGAATCTAAAATTGCCAAACTCATAGAAGTCATGAGCAGAACAGTGGGTGCCAGGGGCTGGGAGATGGGAGAAATGGGGATATGTTGGTCAAAGCATACTACTTATTCAGGATAAATAAGTTCTGGAGATCCAATGTACAACATAGTGACTATAGTTAATAATACTGTCTTGTGTACTCGAAATTTGCTGAAAGGGTAATCTCAAGCATTCTTGCCCCCCAACATACAACGATAACTATGTAAAGTTATGAATATATTAATTAGTTTGATTGTGGGAATTATTTCACAATATATACATAAGCATCACATTGACCATTATGTTTACAACTTTTATTTGTCAATTTACCTCTATAAAACAGGAAAAATAACAACATAAAGTGAAAAAAGATTATTAGTTTTAATTGTATTGACAGTAAGATTACAAGAGTAGTAATAGTAGTAGAGGTAGCAGTAGTAGTAAAAAGTAATGATAGTTTACATTTTTTGAATGCTTTCTTTATGCTACTCAGTGTTTGGAGTTCTTTTATATAATAACTCATTGAATCCTCATTTCAAGCCAAAGAAAAAAAATCTACTGTAATTACCCAAAAAACAGAAGTAGAAAGAGGCTAGGAAATACCAGCACACAGATGATTTATCTTAAGTTCTTGTAGGAGTAAGACCATTTAAAAATTATTCTTATTTATTTTTATGAAGTTATTTGTGTGCTTATATATATATTAAACTCAATGCATTTAAAAAAATATATTCATTCATGTGTTTGAAAATTTTTTGGCTGAAAGTATTTTGATATAACTTGAAATGTGAAACACTAATACTTAATGAATACTCAGTCCAGGGATTCATTTTCTACCATGAGGAACATTGTTCCTCTGCTTAAAGATGGTGTTGTGCCCATGTCACACCACCTATTGAAGTGACTGACCACTCCTATAGACATCTGTGCCAAGAAACATCAATTACATTTCAGACTGCTCTTTTGAGCTTTCCATCTTTTATTTTTTTCTTCTACTAGGTTTGAATGAGAGAGGAAGAAGCACATTTCCAATCATTAGGGGAACCTGAGAACATTATCTCCAACCCATTTTGCCAAATGGATGTCCTGAGAAAGGTGTTCCAAGAGAGGTGATGTCAGGTTAGTGTCTGATTGGAGGGTGCCCAAGGCACATGGGAGAATGTGGAAGAACTAGAAAGACTTCGGTGTTGCTCATGTTAAATTACTTAGGTATCTCTGTAGAAACTTGGTGGATCATTCCTTCTCTTCACAATCCGTTTCTTAAATTTATGATAAATGTGAAAGGTCATCAAAACAAAAGCAGGGCAAAATGGGAAAATAAGTTTCCACTTTAACTTTCTCTGGATTATTTAAAGGCCTACTGGGACAAATGTGATGAAAATTAAAAAAAATAAAAAAAATCACAGATCATCAGTATTTAAAAGCAAATACTTTCTGAAAATTATAGCTTGTATGTTAACATGATTTGTTGAAATCTGTTTTTGTAATTTAACCATCTTGGCTTGTTAGAATTGAGCTCAGTTGAAGCACCATGGCAATTTAGTTAGATGATAAGCTACTGTGTTTCTCTGAAGTAAAGAAAAATGTAGATGCTCCTAGCTATACAGGATGAATTTTTATCAGTGAGATTTCTTTGGCAAACTAAATAACACCTGTAAAACAAATTTTCTTATTTTATACTTATTTTTCTTATTTATTTATTTATTTATTTATTTATTATACTTTAAGTTCTAGGATACATGTACATGCAGGTTTGTTACATATGTATACATGTGCCATGTTGGTGTGCTGCACCCATTAACTCATCATTTACATTAGGTGTATCTCCTAGTGCTATCCCTCCCCCGTACCCCCACCCCACGACAGGCCCCAGTGTGTGATGTTCCCCTTCCTGTGTCCAGTTGTTCTCTTCGTTCAATTCCCACCTATGAGTGAGAACATGTGGTGTTTGATTTTCTGTTCTTGTGATAGTTTGCTGAGAATGATAGTTTATAGCTGCATCAGTATCCCTACAGAGGACATGAACTCATCCTTTTTTATGGCTGCATAGTGTATGGTGTACATGTGCCACATTTTCTTAATCCAGCCTGTCATTGATGGACATTTGGTTCCAAGTCTTTGCTATTGTGGCACATATTCCATATGCAGCCATATGCAGAAAGCTGAAACTGGATCCATTCCTTACACCTTATCCAAAAATTAACTAAAGATGGATTAAAGACTTAAATGCAAGACCTAAAACCATAAAAACCCTAGAAGTAAACCTAGGCAATATCATTCAGGACATAGGCATGGACCAAGACTTCATGACTAAAACGCCAAAAGCAATGGCAACAAAAGTCAAAATTGACAAATGGGATCTAATTAAACTAAAGAGCTTCTGCACAGCAAAAGAAACTATAATTAGAGTGAACAGGCAGCCTACAGAATGGGAGAAAATTTTTGCCATCTATCCATCTGACAAAGGGCTAATATCCAGAATCTACAAAGAACTTCAACAAATTTACAAGAAATAAACAATGCCATCAAAAAGTGGGCAAAGGATATGAACAGACACTTTTCAAAAGAAGACGTTTATGCAGCCAACATATATATGAAAAAAAGCTCATCATCACTGGTCGTTAGAGAAATGCAAATCAAAACCACAATGATATACCATCTCATGCCAGGAATGGTGATCATTAAAAACTCAAGAAACAATAGATGCTGGAGAGGATGTGGAGAAATAGGAACACTTTTACACTGTTGGTGGGAGTGTAAATGAGTTCAAGCATTGTGGAAGACAGTGTGGCAATTCCTCTAGGATCTAGAACCAGAAATATCATTTGACCAAGCCATCCCATTACTGGGTATATACCCAAAGGATTGTAAATCAATCTACTATAAAGACAGATGCACACGTATGTTTATTGCAGCACTGTTCACAACAGCAAAGACTTGGAACCGACCCAAATGCTCATCAGTGATAGACTGGATAAAGAAAATGTGGCACATATACCCTATGGAATACTATGCAGCCATAAAAAAGGATGAATTCATGTCCTTTGCAGGGACATGGATGACACTGGAAACCATCATTCTCAGCAAACTATCACAAGAACAGAAAACCAAATACCACATGCTCTCACTCATAAATGGGAGTTGAACAATGAGAACACATGGGCACAAAGAGGGGAACATAACACACCGGGGCCTGTCATGGAGTAGGGGGAGCACGGAGGGATAGCATTAGGAGAAATGCCTAATGTAGATGACGGGTTGATAGGTGCAGCAAACCACCACGGCATGTGTATACCTATGTAACAAACATGCACATTCCGCACAGGTACCCCAGCTCTTAAAGTATAATTTTAAAAAAATTAGTAGCTAACCTTCAAGATTGTTGTGTGTTAATTAACCTCACCATTTGACATTTCAGCTTTGGAGAGAGAGGGCAAGAAGTTTTCTAGACATTACACCATGGAGGTTTAACTATATTGTTATTATTCTATTTTTCAACCTTTAAATAATAAAATCAATTAATTTTTACTTGGTAAGATGGAATTTGACCAGACAATATTTGTAGTGCCTCTCTTTAACATCATTTAAATACATACATACTCTACTCAAGATACCTGCTATCTAAGGCTCTTCAACTTGAAGTCTTTTTAAAATTGTAAAATGGTTGTTATAATTATTTTTAAACTTGGTTTAATAGGTGGCTGAGATACTTAACAATTTGTGAATATATTCTCATGTGAATAATGAATTCTATAAAGCGATTAGAGGCCAGGTGCAGTGGCCTATAATCCCAGCACTTAGGGAGGCTGGAGCAGAAGGATTGTTTGAGAACAGGAATTTGAGACCGGCCTGGACAACATGATGAGACTCCCCCACATCTACCAAAAAAAAAAAAAAAAAAAAAATTAGGCAGGCATGGTGATGCATATCTGTACTCTGAGTTACTTGGGAGGTTAAGACAGGAGGATCGCTTGAACCCAAGAGTTTGAGGTTACAGTTAGCTGTGATTGCATCATTACATTCCAGCCTGGATGACAGACCAAGACCCTATCTCAGCAACTATAACAACAAAAATAACGCCATTAGAAAAACCAGTCCATTCTCTAAAATAGGTTCACAATTCTGCTTGCATTAAATTTCATGCAAACAATTCATTTGTAAATTATACAAAGGAAAACATTAGCTTCACTTCAGTGGAATCACCATGTTTGGATTGGAACTCAAATTATCAAGGTTTTGTTTTCTGATGTAATGGAAAGTACTGGGTTTAGATTTTAGGAAACTCCTAAATTATTTGAACCAGAACATACATTCACTATGAGAAACCTTACATTTTTAATCAAATCCATACCTGTAATATACATTCTTGAGTTTCATTAAGGGAACAAAACAATTGAAAATGTGCACAATGGCTTTAATTGGCCAACATTTTAAAGAGGCATGTTAACAAAGAGCCAGGGTATCACATGTAGTCACCATTCTTTGGGATGGGTTGTGGATTATTCAGGGAACATTGTGAAAATCCAACCAGAATCCTCCTTCCCCCATCCCCAGTCTCTTTTTAGACAGCGTTCTCTCTGTCTCCTCTGTATACTTTCTGGATCAGCTTAGGGATTGCAAAGTAATTTGACTATCAGACTAAGCCAAACGTAATTGGGAAAGAGAAGCTGCCAAGAAGCAATCAGATCCACTGCATTCCAAAAACCAAGTCTATTCCAAATGCTTGATCGACCATCCCCAGCACAGCCCACATGGCTGTGAGCTACATGTGACTAGAGTTCTAATTGGAGGCTCCCCACCACCTCAGTCCACAGACTTGAATTCACAAACCCTCCCAATAAGGAGTAAAGGAAGTTGAGCTGAATAATACCTGTTCTCAGATATGCTTTACACAGCAAACCACACAAAACTTACCAAGTAAAGAAACTGTCAGCTTTGGTTCTTAAGTCCTTTGGAGAGGGAGCCTTCTGATGCCCGTCATATCCCAGGATTGATCTGTCCCCAGTTTCCAGTCTGATGTGGTACTTTTTCTTGGAAGCCTTTTTGCTCCTGGCAGTTTCACTGTGGCCCTGCCCCTGGACACAGCTGAGGTTTGCAAATAAGGAAGGATGTCTCAATCTGAAGGTGTAGCAACTACTGAAGGGAGCTTGAAGGTATTTTTGTCTTTGTTTTTTTGTGCTGTTTTGTTTTATTTAAAAAAGAAAAGAGCCTTTATGGCCTAAGGAGTTACCAAGAGAAAATACTTTGACTACTGCTGGTTCCCAAAACCACAAAACCCCAGAACTCAATGCAAAGTATTGCCTCAGTTTCGAATCTTTCTTGATAGAAGGAAAAGCAGTTCTCACCTGTCTTATCTTCTATTTCTGGACCAGCAGTGGCAATGGCAGCAAGTGAACAAGCAGTTCACTTCTTTCCCACCTGTTCAGTGTGACAGCTCATTTATTGCACAACTCACTTAGGGCAGAGGCATTGAGATGTGCATTTAACAGGGAGGAGCTACCAGCACTCACCCTAGCAGAGGTGAAGTGGTATCTACTTGTCAACAGAGTATTCCAATATGAGCCTCTTTAAAGGGAGCTTGAGTTGTTATAAGGGACTGGTAGAAAGACGGGGATTGGCCCCCTAAGCTTGATGCCCTCCTTTCTCTGCAGTTTTGGCTGGAATACACAGTAATTGCCAGAGAGCTTGGGGTTCTTTTGAAGGTACTTCGTTGCCCAGTGATTTGATTCACAACACACAGCCCTTAGGGCAACAAAAGGGAAAGGCCAGAATAGGCAGCATGCCAGGATTCAGAGCCTGACTGCCAGGCATACTCTTGGAGAGTGCCCAGTGCAGGGGGAGCAATTGTTGGACTGGTCTCAGGTGCTAGGTCCTAACAGAGTCTAGATTACATTAAAAGAAAGTCTGCAGGTGGAAATTAAGGTCCAGGTGAGAGATGCATGAGTCCTCTGCCCTCCTCCCACCTAACACCCGCTTCCTAGGCAGATGTAGAAGAAGCCTGCAACTTGTTGCTTCTTGCCCGAAGGATTTACAGGGCTGTGAGTGAGACTCAATGAAAAAAGAATAAGAGGTAACCACAGAGAAAGAAAATGCAGCCCAACTCTCTGGTGGCCTCCTTTATGGGAAATCTCCCCTTCCAGAATGGCAGAATCCCCTCCCTAAATGATGCTTTGTCAGATCTTTTAACAATAAAATTTAAACTGTTTCCCTGAATCTGAAGAAAGGAACCTCTTTTCCACTTTCCTCCTTTCTTCCCCCCAGTCTCCAGGTCAAATTATTGACACACACTATCCAGTGAAAACAACAGCAGGTTTTGTTTTCCATGTATGAGGGGAGGGTGTGTATATGTCGGGTGCCGTCATAAATGTGACCAGCATCTTAAACCCACAGTAACTGAAGTTATAGGTTTGCCAAAAGCAGATAATTATATTTTAATAATTCATGACATCACAGAAATACACACAATTAATTTTTCCTTTACACTTTGTACTTTAGTAACAATTACTGGAATAAATTAGGTAAATTCTGTTTCAGCTTTAAGAAAGTTGCTGACAAGAATGTGCCGAATATATGTGTTTTCTAATGGAATGATTAAATAAAACAAACAACAAATAAACCAACAAGTAAATCTGTTAATAAAGTTTACAGACTTGCACATAAAGAATCAATTCTCACAAATAGGCAAATAATCAAAACGCTGCTTTCCACTGTAAGAAGCTTCTTAAGTGAACATGGGAGTGCAGCCATCTCTTGGACATGCTTATTTTATATCCTCTGGATATGTATCCAGAGGTGGGATTGCAGAATCATATGATAGTTCTATTTTTAATTTTCTGAGGAACCACCATACTGTTTTCCATAATGGTTGTACCAGTTTACATTTCCAGCAACAGTGTATGTATTAATCTATTCTCACACTGCTATAAAGACATACCTGAGACTGGGTAATTTATCAAGTTTACTGACTCATCGTTCTGCATGTCTAGGGAGGCCTCAGGAAACTTACAATCATGGCAGAAGGCAAGAGAGAAGCAAAGGCATATCTTACATGGTGGCAGGCAAGAGAGAGCAAATGAATGAAGGGAGAAGAGCCCCTTGTAAAACCATCACATCTTGTGAGAACTCACTCACTATGACAAGAACAGTATGGAGGAAACCTCTCCCATGATCCATCACCCCCCACCAGATCCTTCCCTGGACATGTGGGGATTATGGGGATTACAATCCAAGATGAGATTTGAGTGGGGACACAGAGTCAAACCATATTAGTGTACAAGGATTCCTTTTTCTCTACATTCTCTTCAATACTCATCTGTTGTCTTTTTGATGAAGCCATTCCAACAGTGTAAGGTAGTTTCTCATTGTAGTTTGAGTTTTAATTTACATTTCCAAAAAAAAAAAAAATAAAAAATAAAAAAAATAAAAAAATAAAAAAATAAAAAAAAAAAAAAATAATTTACATTTCCATGATGAGTAGTGATTTGAGCATTGTTTTCATATATCTGTTGGACATTTGCATGTCTTTTGAGAAATGTCTATTCAGATCCTTTGTTTATTTTTTATCAGATTTTTTTTTCTTTTGAGTTGTTTGCTGTTGAGTGTTTCTTATATATTTTGGATACTCCTTGTCAGATGGATAGTTTACAAATATTTTTTCCCATTCCATAGATTATCTTTTCACCCTGTTGACTGTTGCTTTGTTTGTGCAAAAGCTTTTTTTTTTAATGCCACCTCATTTATTTGTGCTTTTTTTGCCTGTGTTTGGGGTCATATACAAAAAACCATTGCCTAGACCAATGTCATTATAGCATTGTTCACAATAATCAATAAAGGAAATTAACCTGGGCTCATCAATAGATGAATGGATAAAGAAAATATGTTGTGTGTGTGCGTCTGTATGTGTGTGTGTGTGCATGTAATGGAATTCTATTCAGTCTTGGAAAAGAATTATAATTTGTGACAACACGGATGAGCTTGCAGGACATGTACCAAGTGAATTCAGCCAGGCACAGAAATATGAGCACTGCATGATTTCACTCACACGTGGCAACTAAAAAAGTCAAACTCATAGAAGCATAGAGTAGTATGGTGGTTGTCAGGGGGTGAGAGTGGGGACAGGGGAGTGGCGAGATGATGGCCAAGCGTACAAAAATTTAGTCAGATAGGATTAATAAGTTCAGGCAATCTACTGTACTACAGTTAATAATAATATCTTATATACTTGAAAATGGCTAAGAGACTAAATAGTAAATGTCCTTACAACATAAAATAATAAGTATATGAGGTGATGGGCATGTTAATTAGTTTGATTTCATGATTTCATAGTATATAATACATTAAAACATCAAGTTGTACACCATAAATATATATAATTTTTACCTGCCAACTATACCTTAATTAATTTTTTTAACCTTAAGTTCAGGGTTACAGATGCAGCTTTGTTATATAAGTAAACTCATGTCATGGGGGTTTGTTCTACAGATTATTCTGTTACTCAGGTATTAGACCTAATACCCATTAGTTATTTTTCCTGATCACCTCTCTCCTCCCATTCTCTACCTTGCAATAGGATGCAGTGCCTGTTATTCTTTTCTATGTGTCCATGTGTTCTCATCTTTTAACCCTCATTTATAAGTGAGAACATGCAATATTTGGTTTTCTATTCCTGTATTAGTTTGCTAAGGATAATGGCCTCCAGCTCCATCCATGTCGCTGCAAAGGATATGATCTCATCCTTTTTTATGGCTGCATAGTATCCCGTGATGTATATGTATCACATTTTCTTTATCCAGTCTACCATTGATGGGCACTTTGGTTGATTCCATGTCTTTGCTATTGTGAATAGTGCTGCAATGAACATATGCTTGCATTTGTCTTTATGATAGAATTATTCCTTTGGGTATATACTCAGTAGTGATATTGCTGGGTTGAATGGCAGTTCTGCTTTTAGGTCTTTAAGGAATCACCAAACTGTTTTGCACTATGGTTGAACTAATTTACACTCCCATCAACAGTATATAAGCATTTTCTCTGTAACCTCACCAGCGTCTTTTTTTTTTTTTTTTTTAAACTTTTTAACTGTAGCCATTCTGACTGGATCTGAAATGGTATCTCTTTGTGATTTTGATTTGCATTTCTCTAATGATCAGTGATGTTGAGCTTTTTTTCATATGCTTGTTGGCTGCATGTATGTCTTCTTATGAAAAGTGTTCATGTCCTCTGCCTACTTTTTAATGTAGTTTGTTTTTTCTTATAAATTTGCTTAAGTTTCCGTATGAAAGCTGGATATTAGACCTTTGCCAGATGCATAATTTGCAAATATTTTCTTTCATTTTTATAGGTTGTCTGTTTACTCTGTCAATAGTTTCTATTGCTGTCCAGAAGCTTTTTAGTTTAATTAGATCTCATTTGTAATTTTCGCTTTTGCTGTAACTGCTTTTGGCATCTTCATCATGAAATCTTTGCCCATTCCTGTGTTCGGAATGGTATTGCCTAGGTTATCTTCCAGGGATTTTATAGTCTTGAGTTTTACATTTTTGTCTTTAATTGTGAGTTAATTTTTGTATATGGTATAAAGAAGGCATCCATTTTCAATCTTCTGCTTATGACTAGCTAGTTATCCCAGCACCATTTATTGAATAAGGAGTCCTTTTCCTATTGCTTATTTTTGTCAGCTTTGTTGAAGATCAGCTAGTTGTAGGTGTGCCACTTTATTCTGGGTTTTTATTCTGTTCCACCAGTCTATTAGTCTGTTTTTGTACTGGTACCATGCTGTTTTGGTTACTGCTGCCCCACAGTATAGTTTAAAGTTGGGGGTAGCATGATGCCTCCAGCTTTGGAGAAGAGGGAGTTCCTTCTCCTCAATTCTTCTTGCTTAGGATATTCGTGGCTATTAGGGCTCTTTTTTGGTTCATATGAATTTTAAAATATTTTTTGTACTTCTGTGAAGAATGTCATTAGTAGTTTGATAGGCACAGCATTGAATATATAAATTGCTTTGGACATTATGGCCATCTTAATGACATTTATTGTTTTTATTCATGAGCATGGAACTTTTTTTTTCATTTGTTTCATCTCTGATTTCTTTGAGCAATGTTTTGTAGTTCTCCTTGCAGGTATCTTTTAGCTGTATTCATAGGTATTTTTTTCTTTTTGTGGCAATTGTGAATAGAATCGAGTTTCTGATTTGACTCTCAGCTTAACTATTGTTGATGCTAGTGATTTTGGTACACCAATTATTTTTATCCTGAGATTTTGCTGAAGTTGTTTATCAGCTTAAGGAGCTTTTGGGCTGAGACTGTGAAGTTTTCTAGATATAGTATTATTTTGTCTGCAAAAAGGGGAGTTTGTCTGCAAAAAGGGTGGTGTCAGCCAAAGTGGCAGCAGCCATCCTGCAGTAGCAGCAGGATCCATTCTCATTTGCAGTGGCAGCAGCACAGTGGGTACATACTCCTTAGTTGTGCCCAGGCCTCCCTCCATGCAGGCATTCACCACAGTCGTGAAGGCAGCATGGCTCATGGTGGTGGTGGTGGTGGGTGGTGCTCCTGGCAACTGTGCCTGTGGTGGCACTGGTGATGGGGTTAGCATGTAGGTGGGGTGCTTGTAGGTGCAAGACTGTGTGTTTTCTGTGTGCCACAGGCAGGAGTAGTCACTCGGGGTTGGGGAGGGTCTGCTGTTCTCTGTGCATAGTTTCACTCCCTTGGTAGTGTTGGCACCAGGGCTAGGCAATGGTGGGGATGGGGCTGGCTGGCTTTGTGCCTGCCAAGGCTCTACTACAATGATGGTCCAGGAGGGTAAGCAGAGTGCACTCGCACCCCATCAGTGACAGGCAGGGTGCATACGTAAACGTGTGGGACAAGGAAGGCAAAACCTGCCCAGGTACATATGTGCCAGCAAAGTCATATCGGAGTTGCTGTGGGCCCAGGGTAAGCTGCAGCATGGGGAGGGAGCAGGCAGGTTGGTGCACGGCAGTGAGGGCCCGGCGCCATCAGCCCGTGCAGGAGCTATGATGCAGCCCCCAGAGCAACCTCTAGCTGCCCTGCAAGCAGGTATGGCTAGGTTTGGCCCTGGGAGAGGCCATCAGTCCAATAGGTGCTTAGGTCTTACTGACACAGTCTTATGGGCAAGACATTGCTGCAGAGTTCAGGTCCGAGACAATTCCCCTAGAGCTAAAGTCTCCTATGGGAGCAAATTGCGCCTAGGAAGATGGGGTTCCCTGGCTGTGTTCTGCTACAGACGCTCCCATGCCAAACCCTGTAGGCCCTGCTTCCACTGATATGCTGCTCCTATCACTTCTCTAAGCAGCTCTGCCTGCCAACTCAAGTGTCTGTGGTGTTTGAGGGGTCTCCGCCCACTGTGATTCCAGAGGCCTATGGCAAGAGTGGGTTTCTCCTCACTGGTTCAACTTACCCATTCCCTCGAGGTTTCTGGGGGCCAGGAATGAGTCCTGGTGCATGATAGCCCCATGCACGGTTCCCAGCTTCCTCCCACTTCAATCCAGCTTCTGTGTCTTCCCTCCGTCCACTCTTGGTGCCTTCCCTCCGAAGATCTGTTGGGAGTGCACCAGTCATCTTGGTCCCTTGGTGGCAGCTGGTTCACCTGGCTGTGAAAGCCTCTTTAAGACTGAAAAAAAAAAAGAAAAAGAAAAAAGAAAGCATTTCTCTGAGGACTCTCTTTTCTCTATGTTAACTTTTTACAGGCTTCAGCTTGCCTTCACATACAGCCTCTAAATGTACTATCCTAGAAGTAGTGAACAATGTTAATATTCTAGATTTCAGATGGAGAAAATGAGACCATAGTGTTTCATGAACTACAGATGGTTGCAAAACATGTAAGAGGCAGCATTGGTATCACAGCCAGTGTTGCTGACACTTTGCCTTCCAGGTTATTATGAAGGTATATTTCTAAATTCTTAGGTAAATAATGAAAGTGCTCTTATTACCCATGGTGACATGTGCCATGATCGGGGAGCAAAACTAATCCACAATTTGCAAAACGATTCAGCTGGGCAGGTAGAAGGAGCACTTTTTTCATGGAATGAGAAGCTGCTCTGAGTCCTTCCAATGACAATTATTTTGTGATAAATAAATATCACTAATTGTTTTGCTTACTAAAATTAACACCTAGGCCCTGAATTTTTAGTCATTCAGTCTCCAAGAACTTGGTAAGCTCTGAGTAAATAGTATGCTGCCAATAAATAGTAATTACTAATATTTTACTTGAGCTAAAAAGGGGTGTTAGTATAAACAATTAGATCTTTAAAATACTTTGATGATTTTATAACTTACCTTAGTGGAACAGGAGTTCCATGAGGGCTTTGAAACTTCTGTATTTAGTAGCATTCTTAGATCAGGCAATAGAGGCCTGTATCCTGAGCCCTGTGTTTTAGAAGGCTCTGTCTGAGCCCTCTTCCATCTGCACCACTCTCTAAGGGGTAATTTATTGGTAAGAAAAAGGGACTTACCCAGAGCCTACACCGTCCTTCTTTTCTAGATAATGCTGAAATTTCAGACCTTTAAAGACTTGTGTCTGCTTGCAGAATCTGTGAGTATTCTCTCCCTTCATCCAGTCGACTGAGGTTGTTCTGTACCCCTGGTGTATATGCCCCTAGGCCCAGAGAGGTGATCTAGGGCAGCTCGTTCTATGTGTGTGTGGTGTACAGATAGACAAAGCTTTGATGTGTGTGCTGGAGCGTCCACAGGGGTTCACATGAACTCCTTCCCAGTGCGTGATGAAACTTGGGATGTGATGAGAAGTGGAGAGGGCTAGGGCCTCATCCTGCAGGTGAGGGGGCATAGTTCTGGGGAATGGCTCACTCTCCTCTGCCAAATTCTGGTGTGGAACAAGTAGGAATCTGGGACTAAATTCAAACTTGGCCTTCCATGTAACTATGAAGGTATCTTTTTAAAAATTAAGGAGTATAACATATTTTATTCAAAGGTTAGGTTGTTGTAAGAAGTGCTGTGCTTGTAAATGCTTAAAAAGAGGCTCTCTAAAGACAAACCAACAAACAAAAAGACAATTTGTAGTGTCTGCCCTTTACCATGGTCTAAATATTCCCACCATGGCTGATTTCAAGCTACCAGTACAACATTAATAAATTTGAATTTGGGAAGAGAGGCCTATGGCCTGTACCTGGCTCCCGCACACCAGCGTTTATAATTTTAAAAATGTAGACATCTGATATAGGGACCTCAATTTGTATGCTCATCCTGGGTCCCCCAAATGTTAGTGATGGGCTCTAGTGCACAGGAAAGTACCAGCATGGGGCCAGGGATGGTGGCTCATGCCTGTAATCCCAGCACTTTGGGAGGCCGAGGTGGGCGGATCACCTGAGGTTGAGAGTTCAAGACCAGCCTGACCAACATGGAGAAACCCTGTTTCTACTAAAAATACAAAAGTATCCAGGTGTGGTGGTGCACGCCTGTAATCGCAGCTATTCGGGAGCTGAGGCAGGAGAATTGCTTGAACCCGGGAAGTGGAGGTTGCAGTGAGCCAAGATGGTGCCATTGCACCTCAGCCTGGGCAACAAGGGTGAAACTCCATCTCAAATAATAAAAAAAAAATTGCCAGCATGTAGTAGAGTCCCTTAAATACTTCTCACATAAAAGAGTCTGTTAGTTGTGTGACTTTAGGCAAGCCATTCATCTATAAATTAATATGTATTTTACAGAGTTCTTGACTAAATGAGACAGTTCATGTGAAAGCATCTAGCATGGTTCTTGGCATCTTATATACAACCAATAAATGTTGTTGAAAGAATGAGTACTAGACATTCAATAAATTTTAATTTCTTTTTTTATTATCATATTTAGGGAAAATTCAAGTTTTTTTTTTAGTTTAAACTATTCTTAGGTGTTTGCAATTTTCTACAGTTCTTTCTAGGTCATGACAAATGCCCATTTTTGAAGGAATTTTTTTTCTTGGAGAAACCTTTCTGATAGATATCTCATTTTCATAAAGTTCCCAAGGGAACAGTGCTCACACAGTGTTACTCATTTTAGAAAGTTTGGTAAAATTCCATTTGGCTGCGTGTCTGTTATCTGAGCCTAGGGGAAGAGAGTCTGTGTTTTATACTCTGACTTTGTTCTCAGCTGCATTTTGTATCCTGGGATAGTGGAGAGAAAAATGGCTTTGAATTAATACTTGAGATTTAGTCATTCCATATGTTGCCCTCAGTGAAGAATGTCTTGAGTTTTCAAGATGAACACATGAGAAATAAAGACATGTACAAGATTCAGTGGCATTTTCTCTCTCATTTGCTTGGGTAATTGAATAAAGCTTAATGATGAGTGATAATTTATATTTGAAACAGTTGTCACCCGTGAATATATTCCATTGGTTGGTAATTTATACACAGTATAAGCGTTGCTCTTTTCTCAGTAATTTATAATAACAGATGTTTTAACTCTGGCGAGGACTTTTTCTTTCTCCTAAAGTATTTCAGTGTTGTTACATGCCTTAAATGAGCCATTTTCTCCCTCCTTAATATTTTCTCAGCAGCTAGACTTTCTTTTTTTTTTTTTTTTTTAATTTTTTGCTTCATAGTGCTACAAATAGCTTTTTTTTTTTTTAACCCTACTAATTACTAACAAAAAGTCACTTTTGCTGACTCCTGTTTCTATAAGCTCAAATCCCTAGGAAAATTAGCAAAGGTTTTGTCTACAGTTTTCCTTTATACCAACAAAAAGGAGTCCTTTCTCAAAAAGATCTCCCAAAAAGAGAGTCCTGTGATCAGATCACAAATGTATTGAAAATGCATCAGAACAGGCTGTTGAATGAAAACATAGATTTGTCAATATGGACATCAACTTAAAGTCAGAGCCTAGGGAAATAATTGGTAAATTTAGAAGTATATAGTAATTTGCAACTTGGAAGCCCTTTCACACTTTCTTACACACTAATCTTATTTTATAGGTGATGAACATGAGATAATTCTAAACTAAAACAAAAATGGATATAATCAGAGGACAGCCTAGAAGTTTGCATCTTTATATTAGTTGTAATGAGTTAAGTCATGGTATGTAAATAAATAACTGCAAAATCTTAGTGGCTTAAGACAAAGGAGAGTTATTTCTCACATACATGACGTGCTCATCATGAGTCACCTGGGGGATCTACTCCATGAGCTTGGGGATTAAAATTGATGAAGCCTCTTGTATTAGTCCATTTGGTGTTGCTATAGAGGAATACCCAAGGCTGGGTAATTTATGAAAAAGAAGAGGTCTATTGTGACTCATTGTTCTACAGACTCTACAAGAAGCACAGTACCAGCACCTACTTTTGGTGAAGGCCTCAGCAAGCTTTTACTCATGGCAGAAGGTGATGGGGGAGTGGGTTTGTCACATGGTGCTAGAGGAAGAAAGGGAAATGCCAGGCTTTTTAAAATAACCAGCTCTCATGTGAACTAATAGGTCGAGAACTCACTCATTGCTGCAGGGATGGTACCAACACCCTGGGGTCTGCTCCCATGACCCAAGCACTTCCCGCTAGGGCTCACCTACAACATTTGGGGATCACATTTTAACGTGAGATTTGGAGGGAACAAACATCCAACCGATGTCACTTCTACTGCCTGGACCATCACCTAATGCTGTGGCAGAGAGAAAGCAAGCACAGCCAATCATGCCTGGAATTTAAAGACTGCCACCTGCAAGTGCCACATATCATTTCCACTCATTTCATTAGTCTAGCAAGTCAATGGCCATGCATCCCTTCAAGGAGATAGGGACTGCAATCCTTCTGTGCTCTTGGGAGGAAGAAAACTGGAATATTTTTGAACAGTCAAAATAGTTGCAAATCTTTATTATTCTTACAGTTGTTCACAATTTTCAATGTGTTAACACATAAACTTAGATAGTAAACATGGAATACACTAAGGCATAATAAGACTTTAAAAACGAGGTGGGCGAATCATGAGGTCAGGAATTCGAGACCAGCCTGGCCAACATGGTGAAACCCCATCTCTACTAAAAATACAAAAAATTAGCTAGGCGTGGTGGTGGGCACCTGTAATCCCAACTACTCAGGAGGCTGAGGCAGGAGAAGCGCTTGAATCTGGGAGGCGGAGGTTGCAGTGAGACAAGATTGCACCACTTCACTCCAGCCTGGGCAACAGAGTGAGACCCTGTCTCAAAAAAAAAAAAAAATAAATAAATAAATAAAAGGAAAAAGAAAAAAATAAGACGTTTTGAAAACGCAATTGTGGAAAATGTAGAAAGTTATCTAGAAAATTATCATGTAACTGCATGGCTGAAAAGTTTCTTCCATCCTAGAGAATATCCTATCACCTGGCTGAGCCAGTAAGACCCAAGCCATTGGAAGATAAATGATATTAAGATGTCTAGGGAATGTATTAGTTGAAAAGTGAAGAAACATTGACAAACAAGAGTTAGGGGAAGAAAGCTGATAGCATCGCTCCAGTGCTAGCTCAAGGATTTGGCAGTACAGATGGAAGTATTAGTCTCTACAGCACGTATCCAGTAACATCTGAGACCTACAAATCGTTTCCCTTGCCAAAACCATTTTTACAACAAAATCTGATTTTCAAGTGTTTTTTTTTTTTTTTTTTTCTTAGAAGAAAAGAATGGACTGCTCAGGCTAGTATAAGTATTTGACATTGGAAAGTTCGGGTTTTTACTATAACTCAACAAATGGCCTTTTGTTCATATGACATTATGAGGCAGTCTCAATAAGTGTTATCAGCTCTGGGAGACTGATATTTTCTTGACCTGCATGGCCAATATTTGATTGTGGTAAATTCATCCAGGAAATGCTACTGGTTAAGACCTTCTACTCACTAGCCAAGTGACCTTCTCTTCGCAAAATCTGACCATCTCTCACCTTGGAACAGATAGTTCCTGCTTGCTTCTCCATCAGTAATGTTATCCTCAAAGTTTAATGTGAGGAGTGCTAGTTCTCTTCTTAATGAGCTTTCTTCTCTCCCTAAACAAAGTACATTTATGGTAGCCAGGCACAGAATAATCTGTGTAAAATTTAGCCTCTTCTTGAAATCTTTTCAGATACAAATATCCTTTGAGTGAAGGAAGGATTCTTTTGTCCCAATGTTTACTGAATATTTATTGCAGGGCAGACATGTCAGTCAATGTTTTATGCTGTACTTTATTTAATATTCACAAAACCCAATGATACTATCATTTCTACTTTACAGATGATGAAACTAAAGCTTAGAGAAGTTAGGTAACTTGCCCAAGTTTACTAAGCTAATAATGAAAGAGGCTGGGATTCAAATGAACTTTGACTTTAAAACCTGATCTCTTCATCATTACGTAAAAGTGAAGAGACTAAATTGTTGATAATATTCATTTACTCACTTATTCAATGAGCATGTCTAGTTCACTATAAATTTCTCAAGATGTTTCTTAAGGAGCTTTTATTCTGTTAAGGAATACAGAAATTAATTGATAAGTTAATTTTAGTGATATAATAGGATGGACAGAAATTTGATAAAAATAAATTAGTTATGTTGATCAGATAAAGCTTTTTTTTCAAATGAAGAAAATGCTCAAGCTGAGACATGAATGATGTGGAAGTCAGCCTTTGAAAGAAGGTAAAAACATTCCAGGTAGAGAGAACAACAGGGCTAGAGAGAGAATAAAAACATTCCATGCAGGGAAAAGGGCAATGGAAAAATGTTCGGGTCGAGGATCAGCTTGGTGCATCTGAGGAACAGGCAGGCCACTGTGAATGCACATAGTGATGAAGGTGCAAATGGGAGGAGATGAAGTTGGAGAGACAGGCAGGTATCAAATCATGCAGAGGATAGTAGCACATGAAAAGGGGAGCAACATCTATCTTGGATTCGATTAAAATGTATAGGAGGGAAAGTTGAGGAGTCTCAAAAGACAGCGACTTGCAGTGGCATGTACTTGTAATCCTAACATTTTGGGAAGCTGAGGCAAGAGGATAGCTTGAGGCCAGCAGTTCAAGACCAGCCTGGGCAACAGAATGAGATCCTGTCTCTTAAAAAAACAAAAACAAAACAAACAAACAAACAAAAAACCAAGAAACAAACAAAAAAGAAGACAGAAAGTTTTTTTCTTTATACTTCTTTCCAAGAGCTATCCCTGTCCTCAGTTATTTTTAACTTTCACTCTACTCTGCAGAACACCCAGTGATGTACAATGCCGATTTGGTTTTAGATATGCATGCCTTCAAGCACTTGTTGAACACAAAGCAGGAGAATTTCTGTAGTGTTGACTAAAGTTATGTCAAGCATGTATTGCAACAAATAGCTTTATTAATGAATAATGATGTAAAGTAGAGTTCAGCCTATTCTAAGACCTCCAAAAGTTAGTGTTTAGAATATCTATGTTCAGAAAGATGTGTAACAGGCCAGGCACGGTGGCTCATGCCTGTAATCCCAGCACTTTGGGAGGCTGACGTGGGCAGATCACTTGAGGTCAGGAATTCGAGAGCAGCCTGGACAACATGGCGAAACCTTGTATCTACTAAAAATACAAAAAAAAAAAAAAAAAAAAAAATTTAACCAGGCATGGTGGTGCACACCTGTAATCCCAGTTACTCAGGAGGCTGAGGCAGGAGAATTGCTGGAACCCAGGAGGTGGAGGTTGCAGTGCATCTTGCCACTGCACCACTCCAGCCTGGGTGACAGAGCAAGACTCTGTCAAAAAAAAAAAAAAAAAAAAAAAGGAAAGAAAAAAGAAAAAGAAAAAGATGTGTAACAAACTGATGGTGGCTGAGGTTAACTCAAAATTTTGGAAATGGGACAGAATAAATGTTACCTATGAATTTGAGGACATAGGTAACATTTATAACATAAACTGATGCCTTCTTATGATTATCAAATGGTGCCCAAATCAACACTGTAACATTGGTCTGAATCTTACAGATTCACCTTGAAATTAATTAGTGTTGTCTGAGTCTCAAAGCGAAGGTACGAGTGATCCAGAAGGTGAAACATTGTCTCTCATTCTTTGAGGCAGTTCTATGAAACCTAGTGAGACCCAAGGGCACTTTCCTTGCTATCTTTTTCTATCTCCAATATGAATCTTTTCTGCATGTAAGCAATCAAGTTACTTCCATAAAGTAACAGATAATTCTGTTGGCTGATTTGTTGTTCAGCAAGTGAAGTGCTCTCCAGGCTTTTTTCTACTTGTGGGGCATTTGTTGAATACCTCAATCAAAGACTTCAACATACGACTGGGCAAATGGATTTAATATTTGACAATATGCTGTAGAAGATGAATTCAGAATGTGACTGGAAGAAAATATACGCTACAGTGAAATCTCTTCAACAACACGGTCCAATGCATGCAATTCTGTGGGCAAACTTGTATATGTTTGGGAGAGTATATTAATGTCTTTTGCTTACTTGAAGCTGTATTCTAAGTCTCATATTTCTTCCATATCCAGATGTATTTACAATACTTTTTATTATACTTTAAGTTCTAGGGTACATGTGCATAACGTGCAGGTTTGTTACATATGTATACATGTGCCATTTTGGTGTGCTGCACCCATTAACTCATCATTTACATTAGGTATATCTCCTAATGTTACCCCTCCCCCCTTCCCCCACTGCATGACAGGCTCCAGTGTGTGATGTTCCCCACCCTGTGTCCAAGTGTTCTCATCGTTCAATTCCCACCTATGAGAGAACATGCGGTGTTTGGTTTCTTGTCCTTGCGATAGTTTGCTCAGAATGATGGTTTCCAGCTTGTTCTTAGTTGTAAAGGCTTCTATAATGTTCTTTTTTTTTTTTTTCTCTCATGATCATTTTTCAATTGGCTGCCCAGGCTCTGATTGCATTGTTGGCACAGAGACGGCAACTCCTGACTCTACTCACTGTGTGATTGGAACAGTGGGAGAAGAAAGTTAGCACACTCTATATAAAGCATTTTTAAAACAATAATTTGTGGGTTCATTATTTGGCTAGCCAAATCTCAATTCCTTAAAATACTATTTATCTTTTCCTACTTGAAAATATGTCATGTTGAATATCAAAAGCCACTAAAAAATGCTTCATCCAGACATGTGTACTTGATTTGCAAATGTGGAAGTGATTTTTAAATTTTGAGATGCTTTTAGATAGATAAGCTGAATATATGAAAACATCTCAGTGGAAAAGTTGTTTTGCTCTCCTAATAAATTACTTAAAAGGCTGGCCCATTAATGGCTTTAAAAAACAATGCACACAGATCTCTGAGACTTAACGCCTTCTGAAATACAAATGGAAATCTGGAACTCATTTGTTTTATAGTACATTAACATTGCTTGGTTACTTCCATGAGCTCAGTCACAGATACATGCAGCATGACGTTTTCTTTTTATTTCATTTCTCTTTAATTCGTAAGATAATTCTTATTAGCTGCCTTATCAGTAAATAATATTGATAATTTTTTCAATTTATAACTTGCCACATTTGATATTACTAAGTTAAATAACACTACTGATAAATATGCCAGGTACACATGAATTGTGATACCTCATGTGAATATAGCAATTTATTTATTTATCTCAATAAGGTTGGAAATAAGAGAAATTATTAAATGGAGATGATGGCTACATAATTCCAGATAATGAAGATCTTTGTTTTATACTTAAAGAAGTATTTCTATTTCTGTCACTTCCTTTTGTTACAAAGTATTACATGATTATAAAATTTTAAACAATACAGAAGTATATAAAGTACACAGTTAAAGTTTTGTCCTTAATCCTTTGTCCCCAAACTAACTTATCAGAGATAATTACAGTAACAATTGGGTGACTGTCTTTTCAGATTTTTAATGTGTATATAGACTTACATAAAAGTATGCCTACATACACATACATACACACATTTGTACATAAGGCACATATAAATTTGTGTGTGTAATAAGAAATGAGATCATGATACATACAGTTTTATGCTTGTTATTTTGCTTTTATTGTGGAAACCTTTTCATGTATGCACATAGGAATACCTCATCATTTTAAACTGCTGATATTAAAACAATGAGATTCTATTTTTCACTTGTCAGTTTGGTAAAATTTTAAAACACTGTTAAGGCCTGACTTAGAAGGGCATGGCGAAACAGGTGCTCTTATATCCAGTAGATGGGGATGTAAATAGTGTTGACATAAAAAGTTATAATATTTTTTCCAAGGAACTTAGACAGTTTATTAGTCAGGGTTCTTCAAAGAAACAGAGCCAATAAGATATACAGATATATATGGAGAGAGAGAGAGAGAGAGATTTATTATGGAAATTGGCTCACACAATCATGGAAGTTGAGACGTCTATAATATGCAATCTGCCATCTGGAGAAGCAGGAAAACTAGTGGTGTAATTCAGTCCAACTTTGAAGGTCTAAGAACCAGTGAAGTCAATGATATCCTCCCAGTCTGAGGCTGCAGATCTGAGAACTGGGGTGGCAGGGAGTGAGGGGTGGTGTTGGTGTAAGTCTGAGTCTGAAGGCCCAAGAACCAGGAACTCTGATGTCCAAGAACAGCAGAAGAAGGATGCCCCAACTCAAGTAGGGAGAGAGGGACAGAGGGGGAGAGAAAGAGAGAATCTGCCTTTCTTATGCCTTTTTTGTTCTATTTGAACCCACAACAAACTAGATGATGTCCACCCTCAATCCTGAAGGTGGATCTTCTTTATTCCATCTAATGGTTCAAAAATGCTAATTTCTTCTAGAAACACCCTTGGAGACACACCTAGAAATATTTTACCAGCCATCTGAACATCCCTTAGCTTAGGTAAGCTGACACATAAAATTAACCATCTGTGAGGATTTTGGCCCAGAAGTCGCTCTTCTAGTTTTCTGGTTTATAGAAATAATTTTTGATATGTATAATCATATATGCAAAATGATGTTTATTACAGCACTCTGTGAATTAAAAAACTTGAAAAGGTAAACAACCTCATGCCTATCAATATGGTGAAACTGCTAAGCTAACATATCTATTTATATATTTCTCATAAGTACACGGGTTGCCTGGGCTCCAGCTCTTCTTAAGTGGGCTTGGCTGCAGTGTGTGAGTTGGATTTATGTCTGCACCACATGCCTCCCATTATCCTTGAACCAGTTATGACCTGAAGCATGTTCTTCTCATGGCAAAAGGCAGGAGTGCTAGAGGGCCAGCCAATCCACACAGTGCTTTTTAAGTCCTTGCTTATATGGGATCTGTCAATATCCTATAGGTCAAAACAAGACATATGACCAAGCCCAACATAAATGGGCAGGGAAGTAAATTCCTCTTTTTGGAGGAGGTCAAGGGGAAAGGAACGACTGTTTCCAAATAATCTAATGACATCTAAATACCAACATCTAGTAATCTAAAACACCTTCAATCTCACAGGTTTCCAGTAAATTTCAGGTACAAAGAAGTCCAATCCAGTGTAGTTGAATGGAAAGCTTTGATGTCATATTCAACTTACTGCTCATGTCTCAGCCTTCTGCATCTAACTTCGCGTGGCCCCAGCGCTGGGGCCCCTGCAAAGATCTGTTCTTTCTTTTCATTTACTTGGTCTTTCTAGAATTGAAAAAGATAGAATAGGACAAGCACCTCTAATTCAGCAGATCATGGCAGTTGTACATGTCTTTGGCAGTCTCTGAGTCTATGTCTAAGACTGACTGCTGATGCCCTTGTATGGCAAACATCTACATACTGGCTCCACTGTGAGAGGAAAGGGGGTCCTTCAAGGTTTTCTTACTGCCCAGTTTTCTACTATGAGATTCTTCTTGGCTCAACTTTCTTGAACCCCTTCATCTTGTGCTCCTGGAAGTCCACCCCATGGACTCTTTATGCTCTTGATATCACACTGGGTGCCCTGCCCTTTTGGATGTGTTATCAGAAAGATGTTGCCTGTTTAAGTATCTATTGCAGTGGCCACTTAACTTTGAACATTTTGCACATCTTTGCTAAGCGTCACCTATGGTGCTCCCACTTCCACATTGCCATCTCTTTCAAATCCTTTGCCCCCTTCTAAAAGACATAAAAGTCAGATTTGCATTCATGCTACCTAAACACAGGTCTATCCAGTGAGTAAGATGACAATTCCACACGGGTGCAGGCACCCTCAGCCTCTTCAAGTGGTTCTCTGGGTGCCATTCTCACTTGGTTTGGGATGAAAATAGGTGACATCTTTCTCTCTTCCACAGGAAGCAAGGGTCGAGAAGGAGGTACAGCACTTAACTCTAGACCAATGATTCCCTCCTCCCACACACCTTTGTCTCTCTAACTTTCTCTTTATTTAGACTGGAGGTTGTAGAGGGAGAGAGAGGAAGATGATTTAAGTAGCTGAGACATGATCAGAGTTGGAAGAGCCAGTTCCACTGCTTTGAAATAAGCTTTGGGGAGACTCTGGCCCATCTTTATTTTCTGCTGTTTTTAAAATGTGGAGGTATTTAATACCTCTTTGTCATCAGCATTGGGTCGCAACAGTCAATTCTAAGGAGATGGGAAAAGTCTTAGTTCAGTTTCATATTACTTAGTGTAGAGAAGTCTAGGTTTTCCAGTCAAAAGAAGCCATGCCACTAGAGAAATTCTTATCTCTGCATGATGTAATTTGAGTGCTCTGGAAAGGTCCCATCCTGGTTTAAAAATGCACACTCTTAAAATTCCAAAACAGATGGGAGTGTAGGGATAAGCAATGTTTCTACAAAGACTAAATTAAGAAAACATCTTAATCTCTTCCAATATTAGTCTAGCTATCTGGCACTGTGTGCCCTGGTGGGTCAGAACTGAGTGGGAAATTGGAACCATCCTGAGATGCAAGAACGTCACTTATATTCATCCATTTATAGTACCAGCTGTAGTCTTCCTAGCAGAAATGCTCTAACCAAAAAAAAGAAACATCATTCTTTTTTGACACATTGTAATTAACATTATTGACTCTGAGCTAGAGTTCTTGCTGCTTATCATGATGGGGAAGAATGAGGGTGCTGGAGTTGGAGATATCTGGACTGTAATCCTGATTCTGCTACTTTCTAGCTCAGTGACCTTAGGCAGTTTAAGCTCTCTAAGTTCAATATCTTTATCCTAAAGCTGAGAATCATAATTTCCTCATAACATCATTGTGGTTAAATGATATAATGTATATAAAGGTCTTAGCACACAGTAAGTACTTACAAAGGGTTACTATTATTATTTTTAAAAATTGAAAGAGATAACTGATTAGGTCAACATGACACATGCTTGGGTAAGGAATATTTGCCAGTCCCTTAAAAACTTAATCATACTGTATGCAGAAACTTTTGATTTTGTTTGAATAACCCTGTGTTTTTATACATCCTAGTTTTGAAGAATGTGGCTATCATATTGATTATTCCTCAATATTTTGGACTACAGTGACTATCTGGCCAAAATCAAATGTGACCCAGGAAAGGTGATATTGAACAGCAACCAAAATACACTGATTTTCTATGTTATGATTTTTTTATATTTCATTATTTCACTGTATTCATTCCAAAGCATACATATACTCACTAAATCAATACATTCCCTTCTCTCCTTCATAGTTACTAATTGTAGGATGACCAGTTCTTTTTATAAGGCAGTTGTTTAGTGGGCATCCATGGATTTCAGCATAATGAGGAAGTACCTCACACAACTTTGCTTGAGGTATGTTTTTTTATATGCTAGCAAAATCAGCACATTAGTCCAGAGAGCACATGTACCCCAGCAACACAGAACTTGTTACCCATGGCTTGCCAATATCATGTGATATTTCCATGTCATTTTTTACCTTTGCCATTTATCTTCATGAGAAGGATACTGTGACATTGGAAAGAACTTAATATTTGGAGCCTCTGGTGGAAGTATCAGCTGTCCATTCAAATTCACTCTTCCTACATTTCTGTGAGCCACCCTCCCAGGTAAGTGCACTGGTGTATGTGACTAAGTTCACTTTAATAACATGAAAGCAGCCAGGTGCAGCAGCTCTTGCCTGTAATTCCAGCACTTGGGGAGGCTGAGGCAGGAGGATCACTGGAGCCCAGGAGTTTGGGACCAGCCTGGGCAATATAATGAGACCCACAATCTCTACATGAAAATGAAAAAATTAGCTGAGCATAGTGGCACATGCCTGTGGTCCCAGCTAATTGGGGGGGCTAAGGTAGGGGGACCCAAGAGGTCAAGGCTTCAGTGAGCTGTGATTGTGCCCCTGCACTCTAGTCTGGGTGACAGAGTGAGAACCTATCTCAAAAAAAAAAAAAAAAAAAAGAGAATAGCAATAATGAGTATCATTCCAAACCTAGCCTGTAGAAGTCACCACACTGTACTCTTTCATACTGTTTCCTACAGACAATGATGAGAATCTGAACAGCTGCAGAGCCATAAAATAGGAGTTTGGGTCCTTATATGATCACATAAAAGAGAGCCACTCTGCTGACTCAAATAATGCTCTTTGGACCTTCAGATGAATAAGAAATACATATCTATTTTGTTAAGCCACAGAATGTTTGGGGCTTATTTGTTACTGTAACTCAGCTTAATGGTAGTACATAATCAGACAGATTTAGGTCCAAATAAGATGTTTAATTCTTCTTAGATACTTAGTGCTGAGTGATTCTCTTAGCTTCTCTAAGCCTGCTGATTTACGTGAAATATAGATACGATAATAGCTACATGTTCTGTGTTCTTTTATATGATGGCCAGTCTAGTGTGTCCTGAAGGAAGCCACAGGAAAACAAAATTTCTAATACTCACAGGTCCTTAAAACAGGAGGTATGGAATGCCACAGAGAGCAACGTGGGCCAGGAGGCAGGAAGGGCAGGGGCAGTGTAGAGGCGAAGGCAATGGCCTTGATTGGGGTTTCCATGGGAAACGCTAGGCAGGGCAGGGTATATAGTTTAAGATGGGCTAATTTGAATAAGTTCAGCAGACTTTAAACTGTAGGGGTGGTCCCTAGTTGCCTGGTCCCTGGCTCTGGGATAAAGAAAGCGGGAAATATTGCCTCCTGGGGTGTGTGGGCCAGATAGAGGATGGGCCGGCTAGAGGCTCTGGATTGATTAGCTTGCACATAAAAGGCATGCTCCTGGCTGAGCCCTTTGCTATCTAAGAATTGGTTAGCCCAGGAGAGGCAAACTCTCCCCAGTAAAAAAAAATTTTTAAGATGTCAAAACATTATAATATACAGAAAATTTAAAAATGTATATAAACAGTACACTACATCACAAATTACTATTGGGATTTACGTTAATTTAGGTGCTTCCTATACCTTATCTTAAATCCCAATTATTTTTTGACATTTTGCTTTTGGTTTTGACTCAGGAGTAGAGGATTGGATTAATCATTGACTCTAGTCATTACACACTCTTATCATTGGCTCATGAATAGTCTTTTTTTGTTGTCTATATGTTTACAGTTATTTATTTTCAACAATACGGAAACATTTGAAGACCCACCATCCAAAAAAAGAAGTAGAATATTGCTTGAAAATCTCCTCTGTTCACTCTATTACAGAGTAGGTCACAGTTATCTCGCATAGTCACAGACTATGTCTTAAGTCTTTTAACAAAGCTGTTTTCCATGGAGCTTTGTAGGAGGCCACATCCTTCTTTCAGAGATCAGTCCACAGTGGATTGGTCTTGAAAAGTTTGTCTTTACCTCTCAATCCCCTTCATCTACCTTCTCGCCAACACTTGGTGTTGTTAAACATTGTCATACCATTGTGGCCAATTAAATAAGTCTAAAATAGTATCATGTTGTAATTTGTATTTTCCAGACATCTGTTGAAACTGAATATTTCATTGCATGTGTATTAATCATATGTATTTTCTTTACCTTGAGGCTCTTCTGCAAGGTTGGGGAAGGACATACTAGGTCAAGAGTAAGAAGGCTGCTGAGATGCTATTGTCTGGGTGGTATATGTGTACCCAGTAGAAGGGTGAGGTGGTGTTCAGTGAGTTCTGTGGCCTCATTGATGAAACCCAGATTTGCTGTGGCTAGCAGTAACTAGTGGTTTCCAGTGATGTTTCTTCCCAGGGATAGCTTTATTCTTAGGAACGAGTATAAATCTTACTTGACAAAGTTAGCATATAGTCTTGTTTTGCTAAACTTTTGAGTCATAAATACTGACCATTTTTAAAAAATCAAAGTTTATTCTTATCCCTTCGAAAATGCATCTTATTGAACAGGGGAAGAGTTTCCCCAAAAGACAACTGCAATCTTTCATTTTTTTATTCAACAGACTTCTGCTCAACTGCCAAATAGAATTGATCTAATGCTGGATAGAGGAGGTATTATAGAAACCAAGTAGCTTCAGAAGGAAAAAACCCAATTCATACTATTATCTGCAATTCGTATTCTGCGTGCATTCCTCCATCTGAATCTGCAAACCAATGATGCTATTGATTCAGGGTCTGTGGTTAAACCAGAGGCTTGAGCTAACACTGCAGCATGTTATAGCCACTTCTTGATGACACACCACCTACAAACATAGGCAGTTGCTTTTGACTATTTCACTTGTAGATACTTGCCAGAGCTTCTAGTAACAGAGTGTGATACATAATTTGCCTAAGAATTGTTTAAATAAGGAGTTGCTGAAATCTTGACTGTTGAGATTCCAAAATCTAATCTTGTGAGCCCAATTTTCTGAATGGTGGTGAAATATTCTAGTATTATAGTTGCTATGGGCTGGAGCAAGTTCTGCTCAGTTCATTTGAATTAAATTCAACTCTGCTATAGTTGCTAAATATACAACACAGAATTGTTCAATTATGCATACTTTATTGAGCACCCGTGTATGAGACACTGCTCTGGGGGAGATGATGAAAAGTCATTTTCACTGCTTTCAATCTACTTGAGGAGACAAGAAAACTTCTTGGTAGCAAGCAATGAAAACGCCTCTGACTACTTTAAGCAAACAGACTTAATGGCAGGATTTCAGGGCCTCACAGAATCAAAAGGCAGTACAGAGACCAGGTTTAGGAATGAGAGGAATGAAAAACGAATCCATCTATCTGTTAATTTATCTGTTTATCTGTCTGTGTCTGGTTGCCTGCTTGCTTTCCCTCCCTCCCTCCCTCCCTCCCTCCCTCCCTCCCTCCCTCTCTCTCTCTCTCTCTCTCTCTCTTTCTTTCTTTCTTTCTTTCTTTCTTTCTTTCTTTCTTTCTTTCTTTCTTTCTTTCTTTCTTTCTCTGTCTTCCTTCCTTCCTTCCTTTCTTTTCTTTCTTTTCTTTTCTTTCTTTCTCTTTTTCTTTTTTTTGATAGAGTCTTGCTTTGTCACCAGGCTGGAGTGCAGTGGCTCGATCTTGGTTCACTGCAACTTCTGCCTCCCAGGTTCAAGTGATTCTCCTGCCTCAGCCTCCCAAGTACCTGGGACTACAGGTGTGTGCCACCATGCCCAGCTAATTTTTGTATTTTTAGTAGATATGGGGTTTTACCGTGTTGGCCAGGATGGTCGATGCTTTCACTTTTCAACTAGATGTTGGGGCACCATAACCACAATTCAATATAAAACGTGAATTTTTATCAGGCTACCTGGAACTCCCTGGTGTCTCTAAGTTCCAATAAATTAGACACAACTTTGCAAAACAAATTATTCTAAAATTATATTTTCTTCATCCCTTGAATCCTGTAATATACCCATTACTTTGGGAAAGAAATCTTAGCCTGATATCCAAGATACTCCTGCCACCTCCATTTGTCCCACTGCTCCCTTATGTTTTATATATTATAGCCCAGTGTTTCTCCACCTTGACACTGTTGACATTTTGGACTGGATAACTCTTTGTCATGGAGGGTTGTTATATGCACTGCAGGATGCTTAGCAGCATCCCAGCCCTCTACCCTTTTGTTTCCATGTCATTCTCTTTCCCTAGTGCATGTGGTTCTTCTTCATGGATAAACTTTTTGTTGGGAAGAGAAGTGGATAATGTGTTTGTCCAGTTTCTTTCCCTTCTACCAAGAGCCAGGAGGGAGATAGGAAGAGGAGAGGCCAAACAGGCAATGGAGAGAGGAAAAAGTGTGGACTCATTTTAATTATTTGATCCCTTCATGTTAATAGGACAAAGATTGTTTGCTATATATACATTACTTTACATCTAGTGAAATAGCTTAACATACATACCAGACCATATACAAGCTAGACTCTCTCATTTGTTCCTCCTTAAAGTCCTATGAAATAAGGGACATTATCTCCATTTTACAGAGGAGGAAACTGAGGCCCAGCGAGTTTCAGTTGTTTGTCATAAACAGCCCATATAATGAGGGGAGCCATGATTCAAGGTATGACAAGCTGTGCCCCAAAGGCCCTGCTTTAAGCTATGTTTTAAGTTTATAATGATTTAGAAGATGTTATCCTTGAGACAGTTTGCTTTGGTTTCATCTTCCTGTAATTGAAAGATGGATCACCTGAGAGGAAAAGCCAATTGAATTTCCATCTTCCCTGTGTATTTCCATTCCAGAGCTTTCACTTGCCTTTAATGACTTTCTCAGGCCTTCCTCTTGAGTGTGAGACCTTCCAGGGCTGAGCTCAGCCTGAACATGAAGTTTTGGGAAAGAGTTAGGAAAGTCTGTTCAGCTATTTTTTAAGAAGAAGAAGAAGAAAAAAAGATATAAAGTACCACTTATCCCATTCCCCAAATAACTTAGTGTTTGGGCTCTCAAAAATTCACAAGCGGTCAGACCTTTATGAGAAAGCTCAGAGTTAGTTGAAAAGGACTTGAATTTAAGAGTCTTCCTTCCTCTCCCCGTCCCGAGCACAGGTGAGTGTGAAGCACGCTGCTGTCAGATGGTTGGCGAACTTGTTACAGAGAGGGCTGAGGTTTCCTTACATAGAAAGTTTGTCAGCCATAGCAGCTTTGGGTTCTCATTAAGGCTATTTCCCCTTCATTCTCCCTCTGCTCCTTTCCCCTACACAAGGTCTTCTCCAGGTTTGCTTTTCATTCTACAAAACTCACTTATGAGTGCCAAGTTTAAACAAAGCATCCAACTAGGGGTTCATTTATTTATCCATTCAAATATACGCATTGAATTTCTACAAAATGCTAGGTAAGGTGCTAGGCATTTTACATATGTTATTTCATTTACTCACCCCAAGAACCCTTCAAAGTGGGTATCATCATTACTGATTTAAATTAAAGAAATTCAAGTATCAGGTTCACAACTACACCAAATGTCATGTTGAAGTCCAAAGGGAGTGGGTGGATGAGCAGAAAGAACACTCAGGGGGCCGCAGGCAGGTGAAAGATGATTTTATTCAGCAGCAGCTCTCATCAACAGCTTTCTTACACTATTAAGCTGTCTGCTCCGGCTCTGTGGCTCCTGCAGCCCCCGCGCCTGCAGCTGCATGGTTGGCTCTCCCTTGGCTTCAGGGTCAGCAGCTTAACCCTTTCTGTATTTGGGCATGAGCAAGCCTAGTAGGGCCCTGGCTCCCTCCTGTCCATCTGCAAAGATGGACAGCTCTGACTCTCTTTCTCTGGGCACCAGTGCGCCTGCACAGTGTCAACAGGGCAATTATATGTTTTACAGACAACAGTGACTTAGGGCCAAGGGATGGCCTTCCCATGTTATGGCTACATGGCTGTGATAACAAGTGGACTTAAATGTCTGCACTCTGAACTCGCTGAGTCATGCAGGATGTAAACATCCTACTTCGGCCTATTCCTGACCAAAGCACAGCCATGTTCCTTACACCAAGATATATTACATCTTTATATAGATATATTTATAAAGATATATTATACCTTTATATATATATCAAGATCTATTATATAAATTAAGTAAATTGTCCTTGGATATTAATATGAATGTAGAAATGAAATTCAGCCTAGGGATTTGTCTTTCTGCAAAGCCCATGCTTTTAACTACTATACACCTTTTCTTCCTAGCAATAAACCACAGCTGGGAGATCTGGGTTGTTGTTTATGTTACATAAGGAAGGGTAGGAGGAACTGGGGATATTGAGGCTGGAAAAAGGTGCCACCAGATATTTGATTAATTTGATGTGGAAAGGGGATAAATAATTGGGGGCTGTGGGTTTTTGAATGGTAGAAGATACATGGAGAAAGATTTTAGTTTAAAATGTAAAAGGGTTTTAGTTCAAAATGTAAAAAAATTTGAATGAGTTCGAACTCCCCCACAAATAAATGTACTCACCTCCCCACCCCCAGCCTGGCCCTAGCCAGAGAGAAAGGAGTACCCATAATTTGAAGAATTCAAGCACAGCCTGTATAATCACTTGTCAAGGCTGTTCTATTATAGGGAGGATTCAGGCAGCTGGTGACGAGGTAAATAAGATGAGCTGGCTTTGTGATTCTGTGACTTCCTGACCTTAATACCACGAGTCTATAGGACCTGGAATCAGTTTCTTCACCTGTTTAGGCTTCTCCATTTGTTAAGGTTATTTCTCACTCTAATGTTCTTAGACTATGTAGTTCTCAAGGTTAAAACTATATCTACGGATATAATTACAAGTATGGTTTTTTACTATTTTAGTCTGACAGAGGTTAGCATAATGTTGAAATTTGAGTTTTGTTCTATGGTTTGCTGGCTCAATCCCAGCAAACTTGAGCCTGAAGTCAAGGTCTTCTCTTACTAATTAACTCTTATTTCTTTCTCAGTTTCATCCAAAGTTTGTTTTATTTAGCATCTGGGATAACTGAGGAAGAACTCGTTTTACATATTCCCAACTCCCAGTCTGAAGATGCCCTGGTCCTTCTAGAATTATGGTTCAACTATAAAGAAGGGTGAGCCAGATCAAGACAGACTGTCAGCCAGAGAAGGGACTTGTGGCAGGGCTGGAGAAGGAGACTGACAGAGGATGGTTGGTACAGGCATCAGATGACATTCTATAGATAGTAGAACAGTTTATAAGCAACCCTTGTAAAGGGCTGTTGCAAGGATTTCCTGTGTTAAATATATGTTGCATGCTCAGAATGGTGTTACATAATAATAGATATAGTAGGTAATACCATCTGTTTTGTTGCTATTACTAGTTTTGTCCTCTATGTGCAACAACTATATTTAGTAGCTGCTCAATAAATAGGTGGTGAATGAACAGAGGAATGAACAAATAGCCCTTTTGGAAAGTAGTTTTTTTTAAAAAAAATAATAATTTAGAGGCAAAAGTGGTAGTTGCATCTTTTGGTAATGGTAAGACTTTTACAGAGGAAATGGGAAAGCCCTGTAAAACCTGACATCCTGTTGATATCATACCATTATTGTGAACTGTCAGTCCAGATATTTCACTGTTATCGTTTTTATGGTAAAACTCTTAGAAATAAGAGGGCCTATAAAAATATGATTATGGGATGAGTATTCATCATTATTGCCTTTGCCAGTTTCTAAGCCTGAATGAGTTTTTGTTTGAGCCAGTGAAAGATTGTTCTTTTTCTGTTTTTTCTTCAAGTAACCCAAATGCTTTTAATTTAGAAAAGAAATATGCATATTTATTCTTTATATTTATAGCCAAATATGTGCATGTATTAATATTCACTGGGTCAATTGTCTCCTCTTGTATTGAAAAGGGTGCAAATTCAAGCTTCTTCTAGGCATCTGTGAGAGGGGCCACCATATCCTATCTTGAGTCCTTGTTCAATGGAGCCAAGGCCTCTTCTCTTGCAGCCTGGTTAGAGGTTGCATGGGGGGAAGCAGGCAAGCTGGAGAATTGCCAAATTGCCGTCTCACTTCAGCAAGTCATCAAAGTTATATGCAAATGTACGCAGGTACTCTCAGTGAAACTCATGTACACCAGACCTGCAACAGGGCTTGAATCAGTCCAGTCTACCAGCTCTGCTAAGCTCCTGACCTGGCAGTTAGGGACACCAAATCATACAGTTAGAGTCTGGGGTTATAGAAGGAAGTGTGTGCTGTCACCCTAAGGTTTTCCATGCTGAGATCACTTGGGATGTAGCCTTCAGTCTTGTAGGCCTAAAAACTAGAATTTTCCAGGCTACCCAGTTTTTAATATAGAGTTAATTGCTCAGTAAATACTAGAAATTAATATTCTTATTTTCTCTAACTATGTGGCCTATTGCCAAGTTTTAAGAGTTCTCTCACTGTTGCTGTCTATATCCTGAAATTTCCAAGTTACTTTTGTGTGCATCACCCCCATGCGCAAGGCATAAAGTAGAGGTCCTGTTAACATTTGGTAATAAAGGGTAAGAAAATTTTCTGTTATCTCCTGCTGCAGCATTCATTTTCTTGGCCCAAATAGGGAGGGGGTGTTTGTGGTGTAAACGTATGTATAGGAACCTCTCATATATGAATGGGAACAAACACATATTTGGCTTCTGAGGAGCCTGCCAGGAAGAGGAGGTCAAGACTGGCTCACAGAAAATACATAGAATCCCAAAGGCTTATTTGAAACACAACCTGTTCAACCAAAGAACATATAAGGCATCCTTTCTTAAAAGAGGATCCTCAGTGAACTATAGGTTGCCAGATTGTGTGAAAATAGTGACATTATTTCTCAGTCTTATGTTTAGCCCCTTCCATACATTGGCTTATCAAATCCTTACAAGAACCCTGCAATGCATGTGTCATATTCCCCACTGTATGTGGAGGAAACCGAGGTTCTAAAAGGTTGGACAATTTGCCCAAATTCCCCAGCTAATATGTTGCAAAGGCACAATGTGAATCAGTTTCTACCTTTACTTCTTAAGCTTCTAAAAGTGAAATCTATACTGTCTGGAGGCAAAGAGGGATACAGAAAAAAGAAGGAGAGAACAGGAGAGAAGGGAACTGGGGCAGGAGAAAATGGATGTTTGAAGGGTAGGCAAAAATATAACTCAGAGCAATGCAAACTCACTAACTAGGTTTTCCACTCTTTATAATTTAATCTATAGTAGCATCTGGTGGAAATTGTTAGTGGTCAACTCGTAGAACTGCCAGCAAAGCTTACATTTTGAAAGTTGAGTGGAGCATACCCGTTTGCTTGGTCTTGGGATGAGAGTTGGGAAAAGATCAAAGTGAGAGAAGACATTCAGGAAACACATTTCTTTAACTGCCTGCAGGAGGAAACTTTTCACAACTGGAAAATGCAAGCCATTACTGCCAACCCTGGATCATGGAGACTTTACCTCATTAATCATAGCTGTCAGGGTCCTTTCAGTAAACAGCAAGCTGTTGACATACAAAATATCTCCTGTATTTCATGGAAAAGCAAAAGGAGGAAATGGTAAAATATACAAGTCATCAAAGTAAATGCTTACTAGAGTCAAAATAGAATGTTGCCATTCTATTTTGACCTTCTAAATTCAAGGCAATGTAGAATACTGAAGACATTGGAAATCCTCAAGAGAGCATTTTTATATTTAGATATAGCTTATATTTTTATATTTAGATATAGCTCTTGTGAAGAAAAATGCAGAATAAGTATAGATGCAGTGATGACAAGAGATCATTGATAAAGGGAAGATGTCTAAACTCTAATGCAATGTTTATATGTGATTGTAAAATATGTGAGGCATGCATGTGGTTGAATCTTCACCTTTATAGATCTGTCTATTCTAGTCCATAAATAGGGTAAACAGGGCTTGGGCTGGTAGGCAGAGTTGGGACTTAGAATCAGAGAGGTCATCTGGAATCCATGTATTACCTGATATAGTTGGGAGGAGAAGCTAAATCCCATTCATACATTTCTTTGAGAGTCAGGAGAGGAAGGTGGTCAAGAATCAGAGGGAGGCAATGCTAACATCAAACCCAAAAGGGGATAAATGGAATTAGAGTGGGAAAATTGGATCAATGTAGGAGCAGGTTGGGAAGAATGTCACAGATTTTTCTGGAAAAAAGCCACAGTAGGACATATCTGTGTAAGATAAACACCAGTTTCTGCCATTTTCACCACTACTACCTTAGACCATGCCTCCATCATCTTTAATTGGCATATCTTAGGAGCTACCTGGCCAAGTGGCCTTCCTGCTTCCCCTTTTGCCTACCTGTAGACTAATCTTCCATAGTGGTCTTTTTGTGTAAATCAAGTAATACTACTTCTCTGCTTAGACACTTTCCATTGAAATCAGAATAATATCCAAACTTATTGTTATGGCCATCCAGTTCGTCTGTTACCAAACCCCAGTTGTTCTCTCAACCCAAATTCTTTTATTCTTTCTCTGATTTATTCTGCTATAATTCCACTATTTTTTTCCTCTTTTTCTCATGCATATAAAGTTGTGTCTGCTTGAAGGACTTTGTAGTTGCTGTTCTGTTACCAGGAAGTTTTTCCTCTGACATTCACATTCTTGGCTTCTACCTAAGATTTAAGGTTCAATTCAGATATCTCCTACTTACTCAGAGGGGTCTTTTTAAACCTTCTTATATAAAACAGTACATAGCACTTCCTAATAGTATGTACTTTTTAGTTTCAGAGACCTGTATGGACAAGAAACCCTTTTTTTTTTTTTTTTTTTTAAGACAGAGTCTCACTCTGTTGCGCAGGCTGGAGTGCAGTGGCACAATCTTGGCTCATGCAACCTCTGCCTCCTGAGTTAAAGTGATTCTCATGCCTCAGCCTTTCCCAAGTAACTGGGATTATAGGCTTGTACCACCACACCCAGCTAATTTTTGTATTTTTTGTAGAGACGAGGTTTTGCCATGTTGGCCAGGCTGGCCTCGAACTCCTGACCTCAAGTGATCCACCCACTTCAGCCTCCCAAAGTGCTGGGATTACAGGCATGAGTCACCATGCCCAGCCTAAGAAATCGTTTTGTATCTGGATTCAGATATAAAGCATAACAGAATGACAGAAGAACTTGCTAGCTGTGAACACTGGACTGCAGCCTGCCAAATAGTGAATGCCATAAACTGTCTATGCCAGTTCAGCATCTATAAAAAATTGTTATAGTCAATGTGATAATGCATGTAAAAGGGCCTGGAAAATGTAAAAGAAGCCAGTTGCTCTTAGGCAAAGGATCATGGAGTGACATATGCAGGTATCAGGAATTCATATTTTACCCAACATAAATGCAAACAGAGAAAGAAGTTTCTTAAAGAAAATGTGGTTTTGAATTTTTCCAATTAAGAAGATCATATAAGGGAAATATTCATTTCAGACGCCATTTATCATAGATCCTAGAATAGGAAGACAGTTCGCAAATTATGTGTCCAGTCTACTGCCTTCAGAAAGGGAAAACGTCATTCAGGGACTATCGGGAAAGCAGGGTAGTCAGACTGTGTTTGAATATTGACTCCATTCCTGTCTAGCTACTTCAGGAAACATAGCTCTTTAACTGCCTGCAGGAGGTAACTTTTAAACACTTAAGCTCTTTGCGTCTTAGTTTCTTTATCTGAAAGATTTATGAAATGTAACATCAACCTAGAATATAATTCTAACCAGATTATATAAAATAACATGTGGAAAACACTTTGAACAGTGCCTGTTTAATAAACACTAGCTATAATTATCTTCATTTTGCAAACAAAATGACTGAATTTCAGAACATTTCAGAGAATCATTCAAAGTTACACAGCTAATACATTGTGAGGCAAGATCTAGAACCTAGAACCTCTGCATCCTGAAACATTGTGGATAGATCTAAGCATTTAAAAAACATTGATGCAATTAAATATTCTTAACACCTGAAATAAACATTGGTACAAAACAATATATTTATTATAATACTTTTTCTAAAGAGAAAATATATACATAGATATACATGAAAAGTATGGAAAAAAGTATACCAAAATGCAAATAGTGAGTATATGGCAGAAGGAGTTTCAGAATATGAACAATTTTGTTTTCTTGTGCTACTGTGTTTTCTATATTATTAACATTCAGCAGATAATCACATTTTTTTTTTCTTTTGAGACAGAGTTTTGCTCTGTCGCCCAGGTTACAGTGCAGTGGCACGATCTCTACTCACTGCAAACTCTGTCTCCTGGGTTCAAGTGATTCTCCTGCCTCAGCCTCCCAAGTAGCTGGAATTACAGGCACCTGACACTGTGCCTGGATAAGTTTTGTATTTTTAGTAGGTTCGAGGTTTCACCATGGTTCAAGACATGGTCTTGAACTCCTGACCTTGTGATCCACCCGCTTCGGCCTCCCAAAGTGCTGGGATTACAGACTTGAGCCATCACGCCTGGCTGATAATGACTTTTGTAATCAGAAATTGTTATTAAAAAGGCTAAACAACAATAACCCTAGCAGCAAGAATAAAAATCCTGCGTGTCTTGAATGTGTGTTTATGCCGAATCTTTGTTTTATTTGCACTGCGCTAAGGTTTGAATATTTGGGACTTCCAGAACTCAATGAAATTTAATTGCCATTGGAGCAGTATTAAGAAGCGGGACCTTAATGAGGTTATTAGGCCATGAGGGCTTCATGCTCATGGGTGTGGTTGGTGCCAGTATAAAAGAATGAGTTTGGCCCCCTCTTGTTCTCTCTAGCCTTCTTTCTTTCCACCATGTAATGACATAACAAGAAGGCTCTCACAAGATGCTGATACCTTGATTTGGACTTCCCAGTCTTCAGAATTGTTAACTAATACATTTCTGTTCATTATAAATTACCCAGTCTCAGACATTCTGTTATGGCAGCACAGATTAGACTAAGATATGCTACTCTACATTTTCCAGACAGTTCTAATTTAAATCCTTGCTGAGCTCCCATAGAACCTTGTACATACTCCAATCTCCTACATTGCTGTACTTGAATTCTTTGTTTAGGTGTCAGTTTCCTTACATATTTATAAGCTATTATTATCCTGGCTACCTCATATAGTGGCATATTAAAATATTTAATGAATGACATATCCATCGAGATCCAGACTTTAGAAATAGTGTTCCTAAGGACAATTTTAATTCCACAATCACTAATATGATTGAAGGAATCCCATTTTCTATACTAGTTATTGTTGCAGTTTTTTGTATTCTATTTGAAACCAAATCTTCTTACATCTCCAATTGTTTTCTCTTTTATATTAAAATATTAATAAACCATATTTAGCATTTCTATTTTCTATCCAATATTATTATTCCATATAAAATGTTACATCCCAATTTTACATGAAATTTAGTATTACATTCCATATAAAAAATAATTTAATAATCCTCCTCTGAAAAATGCATCAGAAATTTGACCACACTGCCCCTTAGTATGATTTCATATCATTAGTGGGTTTCATGGACATTTTTATAACTTACTAAAATAGTTTATAATCTAAGTTTCAAGGCTCCTCCCGGGAAGTTTTGAGCCCATTTCCTTAGCAGAGTTGTAAATGAGAGTTTAAAAGGCAATGAAAAGTGTGTGAACTATTGGATAGCTTCTTGGTACTGCTGTGCATAACACACCTGCTGGCTTCTTACAGCTTCTGACCGCTTCTATGAGCCTGGCTTTGGTGGTAGCAGAGGCTAAAGTAGCCTAGTGTCTTTCATCAACAGCCTCCAGATAGATACCTGTAGAACACTTCAAAATAGTTATGTAGATGTTTTCATGTGGTTCGACTGAGAGAAGAATTAGTGGTACTGTACAACGCATCTCCCAGAGAAAGTATTAATGAGTAATTCTATAAACAGGGAAACCAACCAGCTTCTGACTTCCAGACATTATCAAGAATCTGAACTGCAGAGGACATTTAAAGTGGTAACTGGAGGCCCCTTTAATCCCCTATCCTCCACATTCTTCTTTTATTTGCTGTATATCTCAGAGAATCATCAGTTAAGACCGAGATCATAGTAAGGTATATAAGATATTACACAGTTTTAGTCTCGAAAATAGTACCTAGGCTTTCTAGGCCTCAGCTATAAAGGTAATGATAATAATAAAAACAGTAATAACAGCAAGTAAAATTTATTGAGGATTCACTATGTCTCAGGCGCAACTCTAAGTGCTTGACATGTATTACTTCATTTTATTTATTTGTTTGTTTATTTATTTATTTATTTTTTGAGACAGAGTCTCGCTCTGTCGCCCAGGCTGGAGTGCAGTGGCCTGATCTCAGCTCACTGCAAGCTCCGCCTCCCGGGTTCACGCCATTCTCCTGTCTCAGCCTCCCGAGTAGCTGGGACTACAGGCGCTGGCTAGTGTTTTTTTTTTGTTTTTTTTTTTTGTTTTTTTGTTTTTTTTAGTAGAGACGGGGTTTCACCGTGTTAGCCGGATGGTCTCGATCTCCTGACCTCGTGATCCGCCCGTCTCGGCCTCCCAAAGTGCTGAGATTGCGGCTTGAGCCACCGCGCCCGGTCTACTTCATTTTATAAAATGCTTTCCTCATGCAGTTTGTTGTTAGAATTAAGAGAAATGACCCAGGCAAAGTTCTTAGCACAGGGCCTTACCAATAATACTGAGTTTTCAGAAAAGTTAGCTGTTTTTTAATTGTTACTATACTTAACAACAACAACAACAATAATAATAAATGCCTCCTGTTCCAAATAAAACTCTAAGAGGCTTTTCAAATTTCTTGGTTTACAGATGAAGCCCCAAGGCTTTGTAACATCCCAGAATGACCAACAACCCAGCTCAGTGCCTGGCACAAATTAAGTGGTCAACAAATATAAAAATAATTAATATCCTAACTTGTATAGATTCGTTTGCAAGTAGATTTTGCAGAGAAGAGAGTGTGTAGTTTTCTTTCGATTCTCAAAATAGTACATGGTCTAAGAAATAAAAAGAACCAGTGCTTGAAAAGAGAATTTGTCACTGCATGAATAACAAGGTCTAATAAGAATCATGAGGAAGTGGAGAGGAAAGATGTGAGTAGGTCTGGCTCCCCACCCTAAGAAGGTTTGGAACAGCCTTGTGATGTTATTCTCTGGGCTGGCAGTTCAGGATTGTTTCCTCTCCCCACCTGGAAATTCCCATTTGCCCTCTGAGGCCATTTACATAAGACTCTGTGGGATTACTGGCTGTACATCTAGGCTTGAGTGGAGTGATTGGATGCCAGATAATTTCGTTCTGGTTTTGTAGGAATCATAGAATGTTAGCACTGGAAAGAACCTCATACATAATCTATTTAAGGGTTTTCAAATTTATAGCAGATGTGTTACCATTCCCCTTCTTGCACCCATGGAAGATATCTCTGATTAGGGATGACACTCTTCACTTCTGTGTCTTTTGAATCCTTCTTAACATAACGTTGTATGGAAGCATTACCAATAGATTGAAATTAGCATGCACAGGGAAAACAGTTTTCCATCACTATCACATGTCCAATATCCTCCCATTACGGCTGGGAAAATCAACGAGATGACATTTGGTAAGTCTGTGAACTACCAAATAATTACTGTGAAGTGAGTGATATAATGTTTTGAGGCATTAATGATTGTGACTTCAAACTACAAACATTTTAGTACCAAATATGATTTTATTTGCCACTGTTATTTTTTCCTCATTTTTTTAGAATAAAGAAGGAAACTATTTTAAGTGATCATTAATCTTCTTTCTACACACAGGTGTAAAAAGCAACAAAAGTGGGGCCCTGAGTAACAAAAAGAAGTTATAAGTGATTTTAAGTACAATAAGTTAAGCAAAATTTCAGACATTCGACCACTCTCTCTCATTTCTCAGTATTCTTAAAAATATTAGTACGGGCAAGTCCTGTACTTAAATTTAAGAGACTAGGGGCTGTTATAACTGACGGAAGATAAGTCACTTAGCCTTTCCCAGCCTCAGTTTCCCCTACAGTAATAGAAAGATATTAGACAGTTCATAGGAATGGAAAACTTGTTTTCTTATTCAAGGGAGAGGAGAAAATAAATGTCTGTTGAACAGAAGAATATGAACATTATTTATTTTCATGTGTGTGTGTGTGTGTGTGTGTGTGTGCATCTGTGCATATATGCAATAAGAAAGCATATTTAAGGTGAGAGTAAGAATTGGCTAGGGAAAGATACTAAATAAAGTGCATCTCCACCTTTTAAAGCCATTAATTAAATAATGTAGACCTGGCTTCAAAATTAAACATCATTGTAGTTTATAACTTAGGATGGAATGCTTGCTCTGCATAAGGGTATAGGGTATGAACCTTGTCAGAAACTTTTCCAATTGAGTTTATGAGAAAAACTGGAGAAAATTTGAGTCTTTAAGCAGACCTATAGGGATCAAATTTAAAATTCTGGCAATGGCTAGATTTTTGTTTTCTTGTGAGGATGCTGGGTGACTATGGAGAGAATTGCCAAACATGTGGCTATTCCCCTGCCTTCTTTATCATATACTCTAAGTAAACTGGCTTAAATCCAGTTTACTGGCTTAAATCTCTCTCCTTTTGCATTGGCCCCTTTTTGAAATATGGAAGTTACAGATGTAAATTACAAAGTAAGCCAGTATTATATGAAAACATGTTTATTGCCTGAATTATAAAACTTAGCTAAGGAGTTATTAGAATTAGAATTCCCCCTACTTGAAGTACAAGTTTCCAATAAACAAACAGAAGCAAAACCCCAAATGAGAAAGAATACATCGGTAACCTAAATCATAGGCATCTGGGGTATGTTCAAACAATCTGACTACTTCTTTGTAATTTACTATAGCACTGATGACAAAGCATAGACATACAATGAGAAAGAGCAAATCAGCATATCAGTGTGACTGTGCAACCACTACAAAGCTTGGCCTTCTTAAATGTGACCACTTTAACTTACACACACCCACAGAGGCACCAGAAATCTCCCTGCAAATGCGATTTGCCTATAGTTTTGTGGCAATACTGTTACAAAAAACAAAAACAACTCTCAGACCATGATTAATAAATAAGAGAGAAAAGAAGTAACAAACAGCTTCCATGGGTTGGCAGGCATGCAAAGCAGCACCTTGAACCTCATTTGAAAAACAAGCAACTCAGATAGCTTTTGGAGCCCAGGAGTGAAGGCTAGAGGCTAAAAGGAGCTACGCACTATTATGTTTGGGTATTTCCACATAATCTGCAGGATGGGGAGTTTCATTCCCCACCACATACAACTGTGCTCTTTTAGATGTGGCTGAAACAGGTATCTCTGCAGAATTAGAAAGCCATCTAGAAATGACATTGCTTAAAATTGTTCTTTCCAGGTGACAATTCTGTCACAATCACATAAATAATGTACAAAAACAAAACTAAAACAAAATCACTCGTCTTCAATTTTTCTCTTTTTAAAGATGACCTCAGATTTGTTCTCAAAGTGCAAATCTAGATATAAAAAAATAGTAGGTATGGGGGAAATGTAGCCCCATCTTCTGTCCCCCACCCTCCAAAGCGGGGCTGATTGGATTCCCTCTCTCTAGCATTTGTACTCTTCCACCTATACTTTAAGATAATCATTTTTCAGCCGGCCCAGTCGGGTCCCATGGCTCCTAATGGTGAGAGCCAGCAGCTCGTATTTGTCCCTGAGCCCCACAGAGATGTCCAGCGTCTCCTTCAGCAGGGACCTGGTGTGGACCAGCATTCCCAGAAAGTCCTCGTTGAGCCTGCTCTCCTGCCGGCTGTCCTGTTCCTGGCCCTGCTTGAACTTGCTCTCCAGCTCAGTGAGGGATTTGTCCGAGTTGGAGTAGGCATCCCCGATCTGGTGGGACTCCCGCCGCAGGTACTTGCCATAGCTCTCTTCCCCGTCTAGGTCGTAGGAGATGCTTTTGCTGATGCCCTCCAGCACGCGCCCAGCATCCTCCACCTGGCGGCCCAGCACGGTGAACTCCTCCCGCAGGGTGAGGCTCAGCAGGTTGCCGGCCTGGCTCCCCTCCCCCTGGGAGCAGCGCCTGTGGTCACTCACCCTGAAGAGCAGCTGGCACTTCTCGGGGTCATCGTTCTCCTCATAGTCCCCATCCGGCACGAAGTAGTGGTGCAGAGTCCCATTGGACATCTCTGGGTAGAGGGGGCCGTCGAAGTAGCCTTGACACAGGTGGCAGAAGAAACTCATGCAGAGGAACTTCAGAAACACCATTCTGGATATTCAGGATGGCCAGGGACCCCAGGAGGAGACTTATCACCCAGGCACAAGGAAGGGAGTGTCTTTGCGAGTCAGCGTCTCCCTGAGACAGCGTCCGCCTCAGTCCCAGCCGGCTTGCTGCTCCCTGGCCCCCAGTCCCCAGCAGGCTTCATGTGGCTCTGCACACCAGCGTCTGGGTAGCGCGGCCGCCACAGCGCAGGATGCACCCACCCTTGCGCCCCTCGCTCGGTGGCTGGAACTCCTCCGGCACAGGCGTAGCGGGGAACCCCTCCTCCGGGGGCGCTGGCAAGATGCTGGCTCTGTAGCGCTCCTCTCGGAGTTTCCCCTTGCTCCCGGGAGATGGAGTGTGTAGCTGGAGAGAAAGCCTCTTGCCCCCTGATAGTATTTCAATTTCTGGACTGGGTGGGAATGCGGAGCTTTTCCTTTGGCTAAAGATATCCTGAGGATCTCTCTGCTCTCAAATTACAGCCGGTTTCGTCACTTGGAAGCCAGGGAACAAGTTTGGAAAGAAACCTCTCACCAGGTCTCCGCTATTAAAGGTACAGGGTCACTTTTTAAAGATTGAAAGGGAAGACTCTACAATAGAATTCAGCTTGAAAGAGCAAATGAGAAGAGAATAAATGGAATTTCTACCACAAAAAAACCCGGTTTGTTATTGACATACTGGGAGGGGGAAACAATGATTACCCTAGAAATATGCCATTTCACGTGTCTCAATAAATATGAGTTAGGTTGGATTTTTTGAGTATACCTATTTTTATCTTTAAAAGTTCGTGACTTTGAAGGCAAATTTAAAATGTCAGAAATTACAGTTTTGTTTGAAAATGATTGGTTAATTAAAATTGCTGTAAACAATACTTTGGATGAAATGAAAATACAGAAAGTTGTTTAATGTATAGTCATTAGTATGTATAAGAACAGAAGCTGAAAAATGAAATTTTGCCAGCTTAGTAAGTTAAAGGACAATGAGATCCTTATTTAATTTTATGAAACAATGCTAAGCATCTGCATTGAATCTTGAACCTAATACTTTTATAGTCGTTGCCTCTTTTGAGATTCTTGAAAGCTTTTGAAGAATGTTTCCGGTACTATTGTGCCCATTTTCCAGATGGAGAAATGAAGGAGCAAAATGTTAAGTGAATTGATTATAGTCACACAGTTAGACTATAGTTGAGCCAGAACTAATTGTCACAAGGTCTTTTAATTTAACTTGGGGGAAAAAAACCAATTTTTTTTAACCTGGCCATTTTAATTTCTAATTTATGAACTGATTGGCAAATGGTCATTCTAAAGGTCATTCATTTGTTTAATGAATATTTCTTGAGCATTTACTGTGTGCCAAAATCTATTTTAGGTACTGAGGATACAGCCGTGAACAAAAATAAAGACAAATCCTTGCCTTCCTGGCGCTTACATTCTGGGAAATAGAAAACTTAAATTTGTGAAAATAGGTCGGGCCTGGTGGCTTACGCCTGTAATTCCAGCACCTTGGGAGGCAGAGGTGGGTGGATCACTTGAGGTCAGAAGTTCGAGACCAGCCTGACCAACATGGTGAAACTCCATTTTTACTAAAAATACAAAAAAAGTAGCTGGATATGGTAGTGCATGCCTGTAATCCCAGTTACTCAGGGAGCTGAGACAGGAGAATTGCTTGAACCCAGGAGAGGGAGGTTGCTGTGAGCCTAGATCGCACCACTGCACTCCAGCCTGGGTGATAGAGTGAGACCTTTTCTCAAAAAAAGAGAAATACGTAAATAAATAAGATGTATGTTGGACATCAATAGGGCTGTTGAAGAAAGGAAACAGGAAGCATGGGAAAGCAGAAGCAGGCAGCGGTTCTCTTTCTATGGGTATTTTCTCTTTCTTCCTTGAAATGTAACTGAAACATTCATGTTGACTTGCCATTGTTCCATACCTACCTCCCTCCCCAAGTAATAAGGGACTGGCTTCATTCAGACTCACAGTGCCACACTGTTCTGGGACTGTTATACTCATAGTCATCACTTTCATGGATATAAGCAACCCAGACTCCTGCAGAGAAAATGAGAAGTCTGGTTAAGTAACTTGATATTTTGCTGATGTGGTATCATATGCATAGAGTTTCTGAAGCATGTTGACAGCACATTTTCATTCTTATCCAGATATTTAGCATCATGAAAACATTGACCAAAGGAGTTTTCCTAATGTTTATGCCAAGTGGAAGACCAGGGCCTATTTTCACTCTATCCCTGAAGAAAACTAACTTCCTTCAGTTGAAAGACTGAACTGTTGGACTCAAGAGCTACATTGCTTCATTCCTTTTTCTCTGGGACATTCAGAAATGACAACAGATGGGTTCATATTGGCTGCTTGGCTGAAGAAGAGAAGAGGAATTTACTCTGATTCATTCCATTTCTTGCACAATCTCTCTCTGACTTACTAACAAATTCAATTAAGCAAACCTATATTAAGCACTTACTACCTGCTCTGCACTTGCAGGGTGCAGTGTTAAAGTAACTACAGACACAAAGATGTGCAATAAGAAGTTTAAGCCTACAAAGAGCTTGCTCCGTGGTGGGAGAGTAGGGCATATGCTCACATAAAGTTATCATAGGACGGGCGAAGAGTGTTTACTTTCTTCCTGCAATGACCTCATCTAAAGATACACACTCCATGTTGTGTATTAGAAAGGAATCATTTTGGTACAAATAACTAAAAGTCCACCTCAGTCTAACTAAGGGCATTAACTTACAGAAAGCCTTAGATTAGATATTCAGAGAAGGCTTGGTCCAACCTAGTTTTTCTCTCACTATTTCTTGGTTCTATGTCCTTGGCTTATATTCATGCATGGGCAGTCTTTTGTTTGTGTTCTAAGATGATTACCAGTGTCTTCCAGGGCTATGTGCTTCTTTATTCATATGTAACAGGAATGACAGATTGGATTTCCTGGTAGCTCATATGCAGCTCCCTCAAATCAGCTTCAGTGGTCATAGTTGGCCTGATTTGGATCATGAATATGTCTTCAAACCAGGCTTCCTTTAGTGAGGTTTGGGATTACAACACTTTGCTTAAGACAATAAGCTTGAAGCTGAAGGCAAGGTATCATGCAGACTATGTGGCTAGGTGATTTAGTGTTCTGTTAAGGAAAGGAACAGTATGGGAGTACATTCTGGGGAAGTAACCATGAATAATTCCCCTACCTTACAGTTTTGTCTTCATTATCCACATCCAAGAGAAACTGTCACCCTTGCTGATAAGTGTTGACCAGCTGGGTGTGTGGAGGAAAACACCCTGATTTGTAGTATTTGTTGATTTCCTTAGTCTAAATACTCTCACAGTGGCTAATTGAACTCAAAGTTGGGAAGACAGCACAGTAGTACACCATTATATAATATTCCCATCAAACAGATACATTAGATGCAAGTAACCCCAAAAGAATAAAAAATAGTAAAAATCTGGTAAAATAATTAAGAAGTGATTAGTTTTGCATATATATTCCCTTTATTTTAACATAGCTTAGTTAAAAGTTTAAACAGTTTGTTTGTTTGTTTATTTATTTATTTATTTTGAGACATGGCCTTGCTGTGTTACCTAGGCTGGAGTGCAGTAGCATGATCACAGCTCACTGCAGCCTCAACCTCCGAGGCTCAAGTGATCCTCCTGCCTCAGCCTCCTGAGTAGCTGGGAGTACAGGTGTGCACCACTATGCCTGTCTAGTTTTTGTCTTTTCTTTTGTGGACACAGGGTTTCATGATGTTGCCCAGGCTGGTCTGGAACTCCTGGGCTCAAGAAATCTGCCTGCCTTGGTCTGCAAAGTGTTGGGATAACAGGCATGAGCCACTGCACCCAGCCAGTTTATTTTTAAATAATGTCCATGTTTAACAACTGACTTGGAAAGTAGCACAACATGGCCTTTTGATTAAATGCTTCATGTTCACTTTTAAAATGTTTTTAGTTCTATGTTGTTCCTATGTGCCCAAGTCCATCTTGGACTGCTAAGGTTAGAACTGAGGTGGGTTTCTGAGGGTTGACCTAGAATGAATAAAGCCAGAGGAAATGTCTAAACATGGAGATGCCAGACAGAGGACTTTGTAAGAGCCCTCTTGAAGAGTAAAATCAAGAAGCACCATCTATGGATAAGGACAGTATTTGAGTTGAGTCTAGGGCTGAAAACCAGGGACCAAATTAAAGGACAGAAACTGGATGCATTTAAGGATAAAGGAGGACCTCAAGAGTAGTGGCCACAGTTGTGTAAGTAAATAGGTGAGCATCATTGCCCAATTCCAGCTGCTTATATGTGTGTAAACACTACTACACAGTGCCAGCAAAATTTACTAGCTCAAGAATTACTTATCCTTTATCATTTTCAGTGTACTTTAAAATTTTCTTTAGATCATTTATCACTTTAGAGAAGAAAGTAGAAATTTAGGTTGGAATTATGAGTCTAAAGATCTATGTGACAGATCTTTAAATTCTGTGACTTCTCCTTGTCAAAGGCTTTTGTGATCTATTTACTATTTCTGATTATTGTAATAGTATAACTTTCATAGAAAAGAGTATAAGGAGGTTTTGGGGAGATTAGGTTGCACTATGCAGCCTAGAAACCCAAAGGGGAGATGGAAGTTCTCATTCTCAAGATTCCCTCAAACTGTCAGGTTGAGTCCCTGAACCATGTCAAAGGAGAAAACGAAAAACACAACGAAAACAAAAAACACAACAAAAACAAATAGTGCTATTCTAAACCATAATAGGCGTCCCAAGGTGGGAGGAGAGATGAAAGCAAGAAGAGAGGGGGAGATAAGGGGAAGGACATAGTACTTAGCACTTTGGGGATTAAAAAAATCAGTTAATAGGTAATCAGCATTTACTGAGCAGACATTGTTTCTAGAAGGTGGAAAGGACAGGGGGGAACAATGGATAAAAGAAAGAAAGAAAAGCAAGAAGTAGGAAGAAAAGGTAGCGAGGAAGGAAGGATAAATGGAAAGTAGAAAAGAAAGGGGAGAGTGAAATAAATTTTGATTATTTAGTCTGTGCTTTTTGTTACGTTAACTCAGTGAAGTGAATATAATTATTTACTACAAGAACATTGGTTAGAGGCAGAGGGAGAATTAATTAAAAAGAATAATCACAAACAAACTTCCTATCAAATATAGACAATAAAACACACCTATGAAGACAATGAGAATGCTTGCAAGGAAATAAGTATAACGTGGGAAGGCAGTCTGACCAATTCTCACAACCTTTCTGTATTAGTGAGAATATCAGAATATGCTTTGATATGCTATGATAACAGATGTCACAAAAATGCTAACATCAAATTCTAGTTCACTGCAGGTCAAGGTAACTCAGCAACTTTCCTCTGTGTAGCAGCTCTGATGCACCATCTGCAATGTGGGACCTCCTCGGTTGGTTCAGCAGGGGACCAGGGCTTTGGAGAGTCTGGTGTTGTACTTGAATGCATTGGCTCAGAAGTGACCCATGTCACTTTGGCATTACAGCCCTTAGGCTAGTGACATGGCCCTGCCTCAGTGCAAAGAGAAAGGGAGTCTTACCTTTTCATGTGCCCAGAAGGAGAGAAAAACCAGATGTGAATGTTCACTAGGTGTCTCTACCACACTTTTCTGCAGGAAAAATACCTATTAGAAATGCTCTAAAAATGCCAAACAGGGAGTGAGTATATAAGTTGTGAAATACATTCTACAATAATGCAAATATTTCATATTTTCAGTCAAGATAGAAGACACAAGCAAAGAAAAAGACTACAAACAATTTATTATCATTATCAGATTCAATGAATCTGATCCTTTCTGCCCACTTCACCCACGAACACAGTACACACCAAATCATAGAAGACAGGAGCTAGGGAGAGTCAAAGAGGTGGAAGTAAGAATCTGAAGGAAGGGAAGGAGGTTGAAGGGATTGGTGCTACAGGAAGCTAGAGGGGAGAAAACATCCTAAGAAGTAAGAAAACTACAGATCAGCTTGACTGAAGGGGATTCTGGGGACACAGGTACTAGATGTAAGTTATGTGGGGGCAGTCAGAGAGGGGAGACAGGAGACAATTAAATCATCAATAAGGAGATGTAATCACTGAACCTGAGTGCAGGAGTTCATTCAGAAGAGGAGAATGCTACAAGGAGGTTGGTTCTAGGACCAGAGGATCAAATACTGTTTATCTGTATAGTACTGTATCATGCTCATGTAAACATGTAAGAAGGACTCGGAGTTATTTGGGAGAAATTTAACTACCAATTTATACTCTTTAATGGCCTCCCAGTGCACTTAGACAAAAATATAATCTCTTTAGCTGGCCTACCAGACCTTGAGTTGTCTGGTCCCAGCCTCTAAATTTCCATCTCTTGGGACGCCCAACTTAGTTTCCTATGCTCAAGCTATACAGGCTTCTGTAAACACTTACATCTCATCTGAAGGTCTTCACTTATGCTATCTCTCTGCCAGGATCCCCCTTTTCTAATTTCTTTCCTGGCTCACCTCTCATATCTTCGTTGTAATTTCATTTCCTCTAAAAGCCCCTCCTTGATTTCTGAACATTAGTTAGTTCTCCCCATCATTCCCTTGTAACTGGATCACAGGAGGTACTCAGTGAATACATGTTGGCATCCCAGGTAAACTTGATCACTTACTATTTAATGTTTCAACAAGATGATTTTGTAGTTAGTGTTTCACTGGTACTTTTTCTTTGTTCTTTTATAGTATGTATTGCATTGTATTGGAATATTTGTTAACTTGTCTCTCTCTCCCACTAGACTGAGAGTTCCTCAAGGGTATGGATAAGGGTATATTTTATTTGCTTTTATATTCCTTGTGATTAGCACAGAGCCAAGCATATAGCAAGGGCCAAACATTTTTTAGTTGTTGTGATAGCTAAACTGTAGAATTTAAGGAATTCTGTTATTTAACAATGGTCAGATAATTTGTCTGTTTGAATACATGTTTTGTCTGGCCAACAGTCAGCCAGTGATGGTCTCACTCAATCTGAATAATCTTGGCAAGAAAGAAAGAAGAGAGCCCTATGAATTCCAATGTTCAGAACATTCAGAAGGGAGTATCACTCAGAAAGCAGACTTTTGACCCATTCTAAGTAAAGTATGCAGCGATCTGTACATGTAGTCCTAGTGCACTGTGGTCTGTAAAGTAGAGAAGTATCAGACCACCCTGCAGGGTAATGCGTGGCTTGCCCAGTAAAAATTTTCACTTTTCTTCTGTTGAAAGTGCATATCCTGGATTATGATCCAGGCAGGTCTGGAGAAAAATCAGACCTTGTTTATTTTCCCTCTGTAAGCAGTGTTTTATTTTTCCTTGTCTTAGTCTGTTTGGGCTGCTATAACAGAATTCCATAAACTGGATGGCTTATGAATAACAAAAATTTATTTCTCACAGTTATGGAGGTTGGGAAGTCCAAAATCAAGGTACTAGCAGATTTGGTGTCTGTGAGGTCCCCCTTCATAACTCACAGATGGTGGTCTTCTCACTATGTCCTCACATGGTGCAAGGGGTGAAGGAGCTCTCTGAGATCCCTTTTATAAGGACAGTAATTCTGTTCATGAGGGCTCCACCCTCATAACCTAATCACCTCCCAAATATTCCACATCCTAATATCATCACATTGGTGATTAAATTTTAACAGGTGAATTTATGGGGACACAAATATTCAGCCAATTATATTTTTCATCAATTTAATTTTCAGGCTTAAAAGAACTGGGGAAATGAGAAAAGGCAGAGAGATAGAGTATAAGAAAGAGAGTCTGCCAGTCTCACTTCAATTCTGCAAGCACTTTGTTCAGCAACCACAGAAGGAAACAAGGAGTAGATGTATCTATACAATCTGTTGGGGAGGGAGAGGAGTGGCATACAAAGAGTCTGCAAATGAATGCAATGGTTGGAAGTATAGTCATACACTGCATAACAATGTTTGGTCAATGCCACACCACATATGTTATGGTGGTCTCATATGATTATAATAGTATACTTTGATTGTAAATTTTGAAATGTTTACATAAGTCTTGATACACAAATATCATTGTATTATAATTGCCTACAGTATTCAGTACAGTACCACGATGCTGTACAATTTTGTAGCATAGGAGCAACAGGCTATACTGTATAGCCTAGGTGTGTAGTAGGCTATACTATCTTAGGTTTGTGTAAGTACACTCTATCACATGTGCATGATGACGAAATTGCCCAAGAACACATTTATCTGAATGTATCTGCATCATTAAGCAATGTATGACTGTATACAGCGAGGGTCACACAACGTGCACCTACCAGCATGTGCAAAGAATGATGATTTGGGAAAGTAAAAGCTCATATCTATTTGGGAAGAGAAAAAGTATCATGAGACTTTTAGGCCAAGAGCCACTGACTGAGGTTACTAAAGAGGAGTGGATCTGAGTCAGTCTGTCTCCTTAATTCGGGTAGTATACTGTTTTCAGTCTGAACAAAACTTGTAAAGGAGGCCATAAAATGGTCAAACTGATGACAATTAGAAATCAGCTGGGTTAGGGAGTGGAGGATATGGCGAGGTTAGTAACAGCATCTTTCTTTTCTTTGTCAGAAAACAAGAACATCTTCCATTGTTATGTTTCTCGGTTCTTGGCTGCCTTTCTTCCAGATCTTGAAGATTTAAAAATTGTCCTGTAGTGAACAAGTCCTTGATTAGTTTTTTAATCCTAATCCAAATACAATTTTAATTCTAAAGAAATGCTGTTGGAAGAGGATAACACAGGCTATTTTGGAGATGACTCAAAATGGGCTTGGCATTATTGCCTTTGGGAGCAGAAGTCTGATTATGCTTCAGAAAGTTTATTTCCAGATTTTAGTTCCAGGGTGGAACTAACTTACTCCACTTCTTATTTTGCAGCTTCATTTGTCCTGCGTAATAAATATGCACACTTTACTTCTCACTTCCTTTACCTACTCCTTAATTGACCTTTATTGCTGATGACCCTGATAACTTCAAATGTCATACAGATGGAGGTGGAAGAGTAAGCTCATCCAGATGTTTGCTATGTAAGAAATCACTTAAATATACTTTTTAGGCATTGAATCTCAAGAGAATAATTTTGGTTACAACCATGATGCTCTTCAATCTGACCAACTTCAAGTAGGTGCTCAGTAAATATTTGTTGATAGAAATATTAAGCAAATATTTTTTTTAAATTTTGGTGTTTTTTATTTTTTTATGTATTTATTTATTTTTAAATTATACTTTAAGTTCTGGGATATATGTGCAGAACATGCAGGTTTGTTACATAGGTATACATGTGCAATGATGATTTGCTGCACCCACCAACCCGTCATCTACATTAGGTATTTCTCCTAATGCTATCCCTCCCCTAGCCCCCCATACCTCGGCAGGTGCCAGTGTGTAATGTTCCCCTCCCTGTGTCCATGCATTCTCATTGTTAAACTCCCACTTATGAATGAGAACATGCGGTGTTTGGTTTTCTGTTCCTGTGTTAGTTTGCTGACTTAAGAGGACTCAAGATACAGACTTGAGGTATAATTTGTCTTAGTCTGTTTTGTGTTGCTATAACAGAATACCTGAGACTAGGTAATTTATAAAAATAAAGTTTATTTGGCTCATGATTCTGGAGCTGGAAAGTCCAAGATTGGGCAGCCCATCTGATGAGGGCTTCACACTTCCTCAATTTATGGCAGAAAGTGGAAAGGGAAGCAGGTGTGTGCAAAGAGACATGCAGGAGAGGTTGGAGTCACTGCTCTTTCAGGAACTAATTAATTCTCTAGAGAGTGAGAACTCACTTAACTCCTGCAAGAGGGTATTAATCTATTCACCCATGAAGCAAACACCTTCCAGTAGACTCCACCTTTGAACACTGTCATATTGGGGATCACATTTCAACGTGAGTTTTGGCAGGGGCAAACCACTCCAAACCATAGCACAATTCATTCATGTGGTCAACACTGTCCTATAGGGGTTACATATGGTGTAATTAAGGATTATTGAGACAGAGGAGACATACTCGTTCACTGATGACATTTTCCTGCAATATTTTTGTTTATGACAAATGAATCTCGATGTGTTGGTAGAGAGTCTGGGTCACAGCTAATCACATGTTTAGCAGGCTATGGCAGCTGTGTAAAGAATGAAAAGCAAACAAAACAGTGTAAAGAGCTTTAGAAGACAAGTATAATAGATTTTATTTCATTAAAAATGTATGTAAAAATCATTACAGTCACAGTGAAAGGAACTGGGACAAGATTTGCAACAAGTTTTGATAAGAAATGGTTAATCTGCAATAATAAAATGGTCCCCTAGAAGCAGCGGTGCTCTGAGTCTCCTATTGAAAATACCATAACAAGCATGTGGCTCCTTCACCAACAACCAAGGGATCAAGGTTCTCTCACCAAAATTGAGTAGAAGGCTGGCGTGACCCACTGAAAGAAGGAAGAGCAGTGTGTTGCAACAGCCCACCTGAAAGCCACACAGGGCAGGGATGCCCTTTTCCCCCAGCCAAGGAAGGAGGTAAGTGAGTCCACTATGTTCCATGAAAAACTGTGCTTTTTTCATGGAACTGTGCAACCCACAGATTGGAAGATCCCACTCATGAACTCACGCCACTGAGGCCTAGTGTTCCAACCCTGGAACAAACAGATTCTTACAGCCTCTCAGCTGGAATCTGCTTAAGCCTACTGAACTCCCAGAGGGAGGGGTGACCAGCACCAGCCGCAGCTGCCTGCTGTCTAAGCCATTTGAGTTCCTTGGGGGAGGGGCAGCAGCTAGCAAAAAACAACCTGATGGAGCTGAAAAACACAGCATGAGAACTTCATGAAGCATACACAAAGTATCAACAGTTGAATCAACCAAGCAAAAAAAAAAAAAAAATCAGAGTTTGAAGACCACCTTACTGAAATAAGACATGCAGACAAGAATAGAGAAAAAAGAATGAAAAGGAATGAACAAAGCCTCCAAGAAATATGAAACTTCATAAAAAGACTGAATCTATGATTGATTGGAGTACAAGAAGGAGACAGGGAGAAAGGAGACAAGCTGGAAAACACACTTCAGGTTATTATCCGGGAGAACTTCCTCAACCTAGAAAGACAGGCCAACATACAAATTCAGGAAACACAGAGAACATCATTAAGATACTCCACTAGATCAACCACAAGATACATAATCATCAGATTCTGCAAGGTTGAAATGAAGGAAAAACTGTTCAGGGTAACCAGAGAGAAAGGCAGGTCACCTACAAAGGGAAGCCCATTAGATTAACAGTGGACCTCTCGGGAGAAACTCTACAAGCCAGAAGAGATTGGGGACCAATATTCAACATTCTCAAAGAAAAGAATTTTCAACCCAGAATTTCATATCCAGCCAAACTAAGCTTCATAAGGGAAGGAGAAATGAATTCATTTATAGACAAGCAAATGCTGAGGGATTTTTTTTTTTTTTTTCCCCCACCAGGCCTGCCCTGCAAGAGCTCCTGAAAGAAGCACTAAATACAGAAAGGAAAAACCAGTAGTGGCCACTGCAAAAACACACCAAAATATAATGACAAATGACACTATGAGGAAACTGCATCAATTAGTGTGCAAAATAACCAAATAGCATCATGATGACAGGATCAGATTTACACATAACAACACTAAACTTAAATGTAAATGGGCTAAATGCCCCAATTAAAAGGCACAGACTGGCAAACTGGATAAAGGGTCAAGACACATCAGTGTGCTGTATTCGGGAGACCTATCTTATGTGTAAAGACACACACAGGCTCAAAATAAAGGAAAAGAGGAAAAGTTGCCAAGCAAATGGAAAGCCAAAAAAAAAAAAAAAAAGGAGTTGCTGCAATCCTAGTGTCTGACAAAACATACTTTAAACCAATAAAGATCAAAAAAGACAAAGAAAGGCATTACATAATGGTAAAGGGAACAATTCAACAAGAAGGGTTAACTATTCAACTATTCTGAATATACATGCACCCAATACAGGAGCACTCAGATTCATAAAACAAGTTATTAGAGATGTACAAAGAGATTTAGATTCCCACACAGTAATAGTGGGAACCCACTGTCAGTATTAACACCCACTGTCAATATTAGACAGATCAATGAGACAGAAAACTAACAGGGATATTCAGGACTTGAGCTCAGCTCTGGACCAAGTGGATCTGGTAGATGTGTACAGAATGCTCTACTTCAAATCAACAGAATATACATTCTTCTCAGTGCCACACGGCACTTATTCTAAAATCGATCATATAATTGGAAGTAAAACACTCCTCAGCAAATGCAGAAGAACTGAAATCATAACAAAAAGTCTCTCAGACCACAGTCCAGTCAAACTAGAACTCAGGATTAAGAAACTCACTCAAAACCACACAATTTCATGGAAATTGAACAACCTGCTTTGGAATGACTCCTGGGTAAACAATGAAATTAAGGCAGAAATGAAGAATTTCTTTGAAACAAATGAGAACAAAGAAACAACACACCAGAATCACTGGAACACAGCTAAGGCAGTGTTAAGAGGGAAATTTATGGCACTAAATGCCCACATCAGACAGCTAGAAAGATCTCCGATTGATACCCTACCATCACAGTTAAAAGAGCTAGAGAGGCAAAAGGAAACTAATCCAAAAGCTAGCAGAAGACAAGATCAGAAAAGAAGGAGATAGAGAAATGAAAAACTCTCCAAAAAATCAATGAATCCAGGAGCTGGGTATTGAAAAGATTAAAAACATAGATAGACCATTAGCTAGACTAATGAAAGAGAAGAGAGAGAAGAATCAAACAGACACACAAAAAAAATGATAACTGGGACATCACAACTGACCCCAAAGAAACACAAACTACCATCAGAGAATACTATAAACACCTCTATGCAAATAAACTAGAAAATCTAGAAGAAATGGATCAATTCCTGGACACATACACCCTCGAAAGACTAAACCAGGAAGAAGTTGAATCCCTGAATAGACAAACAACAAGCTCTGAAATTGAGGCAGTGATTAATGGCCTACCAACCAAAAAAGCCCAGGACCAGACAGATTCACAGCCAAATTCTACCAGAAATAGAAAAAGGAGTTGGTACCATTCCTTCTATTCCAAACCATTAAAAAGGAGGGACTCCTCCCCAACTCATTTTATGAAGGCAGCATCATTCTGATACCAAAACTGGGAAGAGACACCACAATAAAAGAAAACTTCAGGCCAATATCCGTGATGAACATTGATGTGAAAATCCTCAGTAAAATACTGGCAAACCAAGTCCAGGAGCACATCAAAAAACTTATCCACCACTATTAAGTCAGCTTCATTTCTGGGATGTAAAACTGGTTCAACATATGCAAATCAATAAATGTAATCCATCACATAAACAGAACCAAAGACAGAAACAACACGATTATCTCAACAGACGCAGAAAAGACCTTTGATAAAATTCAACATCCCTTCATGTTAAAAACTCTCCATATACTAGGTATTGATGGAATGTATCTCAAAATAACAAGAGCTATTTATGACAAACCCATAGCCAATATCACACTGAATAGGCAAAAGCTGGGCACATTCCCTTTGAAAACTGGTACAAGACAAGGATGCCCTCTCTCACCATTGCTATTCAACACAGTATTGGATGTTGTGGCCGGGGCAATCAGGCAAGAGAAAGAAATAAAGGATATTCAAATAGGAAGAGAGGAAGTAAAATTTTCTCTGTTCGCAGATGACATGATTTTATATTCAGAAAACCCCATCATCTCAGCCCAAAAACTTCTTGAGCTGATAAACAACTTCAGCAAAGTCTCAGGATACAAAAATCAATGTGCAGAAATCACAAGCATTCCTTTACATCAACAATAGGCAAGCACAGAACCAATCATGAATGAACTCCCATTCATAATTGCTACAAAAAGAATAAAATACCTAGGAATACAGCTAACAAGGGATGTGAAGGATTTCTTCAAGGAGATCTATAAACTACTGCGCAAGGAAATAAGAGAGGACACAAACAAATGGAAAAACACTCCATCCTCATGGGTAAGAAGAATCAATATTGTGAAAATGGCCATACTGCCCAAAGTAATTTATGGATCCAGTGCTATTCCCATCAAACTACCATTGAACTTTCTTCACAGAATTAGAAAAATAAACTATTTTAAATTTCATATGGAATCAAAGAAGACCCCATATAGCCAAGACAATCCTAATAAAAAAGAAAAGCTGGATGCATCATGCTACCTGACTTCAAACTATACTACAAGGCTACAGTAACCAAAACAGCATGGTACTGGTACCAAAGCACACATAGAGACCAATGGAAAAGAACAGAGAGCTCAGAAATAACACCACATATCTACAACCGTCTGATTTTTGACAAACCTGACAAAAACAAGCAATGGGGAAAAGATCTCCTATTCAGTAAATGGTACTGGGAAAACTGGCTAGTCATATGCAGAAAACTGAATCTAAACCCCTTCCTTACATCTTATACAAAAATTAACTCAAGGTGGATTAAAGACTTAAATGTAAAACCAAAACCATAAAAACCCTAGAAGAAAACCTAGGCAATACCATCCAGGACATAGGCATGGGCAAAGTCTTCATGACAAAAATGCCAAAAGCAATTGCAACAAAAGACAAAATTGACAAATGGGATCTAATTAAGCTAAAGAGCTTCTTCACAGCAAAATAAACTATTGTCACAGTAAACAGACAACCTACAGAATGGGAGAAAATTTTTGCAATCAACCCATGTGACAAAGGTCTAATATCCAGAATTTACAAGGAACTTAAGCATATTTACAAGAAAAAAAACCCTATCAAAAAGTGGGCAAAGGATATGAACAGACACTTCTCAAAAGAAGACATCTATGTGGCCAAAAACATGAAAAAAATCTCAACACTGCTGATCATCAGAGAAATGCAAATCAAAACCACAATAAGATACCATCTCATGCCACTCAGAATGGTGAGTATTAAAAAGTCAGGAAACAACATATGCTGATGAGGATATGGAGAAATAGGAATGCTTTAACACTGTTGATGGGAATATAAATTAGTTCAACCATTGTGGAAGACAGTATGGCAATTCCTCAAAGATCTAGAACCAGAAATACCATCTGACCTAGCAACCTTATTACTAGGTATATACCTAAAGGAATATAAGTCATTCTTCTATAAAGACATATCCACATGTATGTTTACTGCAGCACTATTCACAACAGCAAATACATGGAACCAACCCAAATGCCCTTAATGATAAATTGGATAAAGAAAATGTGGTTCATATACACCATGGAATGCTATGCAGCCATAAAAAGGAATGAGATTTTGTCCTTTGCAGGGACATGGATAAAACTGGAAGCCGTCATCCTCAGCAAACTAACACAGGAACAGAAAACCAAACACTGCATGCTCTCACTCATAAGTGGGAGTTTAACAGGAAGAACACATGGACACAAGAGAGGGCAACAACACATACCAAGGCCTCTTTGGGGGTTGGGGTGAGGGGAGAGAACTTAAAGGATGGGTTAATAGGTGCAGCAAACCACCATGGCCCACATATACCTGTGCAACAAACCTGCATGTTCTGCACATATATCCTGTTTTTCTTTCTTTTGAAAGAAATAAAGGAAAAAAAATCCAAGAAAACCCAGAAATGATTAATCTGCTTAGAGTAAATTGTGCTCACTGAAACCAGTAAGAAAAGGATAGCACCCCAAAAGATAAATGAGCAAGAAACATAAATAAGCAGATTTCAGCAGAGAAAATTACGTACCTATTTAACACATAGCTTTAAGACTAATAAAAAGCCAAAAATAAAAAAGAATAAGATTTTTTTTCTTATATTTTAGTGGCAAGAAATATATATCCTAACACCATATGGACACAGAGAAACAAACATTCTTATGTATTGGAGGTGAGGCTATAAATCTGTTTGATCTTTCTGGAAAGCAATATGGTTATTTGTGTCAGGAGATTTAAAAATGTTCATTTCATGGAATACTATGCAGCCATAAAAAGAATGAGCTCATGTCCTTTGCAGGGACATGGATAAAGCTGGAAACCATCATCATCAGCAAACTAACACAAGAACAGAGAACCAAGCACCGCATGTTCTCACTTATTAAGAGGGAGTTGAACAATAAGAACACATGGACACAGGAAGGGGGAACATCACACACTGGGGCCTGTCGAGGGGTGAGGGGAAAGGGGAGGAAGAGCATTAGGACAAATACCTAATGCATGTGGGGCTTAAAACCTAGACAACAGGTTGATAGGTGCAGCAAAGCACCATGACACATGTTTACCTATGTAACAAACCTGCAGGTTCAGCACATGTATCCCAGAACTTGAAATAAAATTTTTTAAAAAGTTCTTTTCCTTTGGCCCAGTAATGTTGCTTCTAGAATATATGCCAGAGAAATAAACAGAAATGCATGAAAAATATTGTGAGCAAAGATGTTCATTGCTGCACTGTTTCTAAGAATAGAAACCTGGAAACAAGGAAGATGCCTCAAGTAGTAAACAAACGAACAAACAAAACAAAACTTAATTGCAGGGTTCCATGTGTTAGAAATATTTTGCAAATTTTGAAAATTAAATTTAAAAATGTTTCTAGCAAGGTAAGAAATGATTAGGATACACTACTGTATGAAATATTCTTAATACAGGAAACGACAACAAAATCAAGAATACAAAGCCAAGACAGCAGTATGACAAAATGTAGCATGCTTACTTCTATGGAGAGATTATAGGCAATGCGGATATTTTTCTTTGATCTGGTCTTTAATTTGGTGTGCATTGCCCATATTTTCCACAACGGGATATATTATAAATTTTAGGAAGAAAAAGAAACACCACCACAAAAGGAATTAGGGCTGTGTGCGGTGGCTCACGTCTGTAGTCCCAGCACTTTGGGAGGCCGAGGCAGGCGGATCACGAGGTCAGGAGATTGAGACCATCCTGGCTAACAAGTGAAACACTAAAAAAAAAAAAAGAAAAAAAAAAAGTAGCCGGGCGCCTGTAGTCCCAGCTACTTGGGAGGCTGAAGCAGGAGAATGGAGTGAACCCGGGAGGCGGAGCTTGCAGTGAGCGGAGATTGCGCCACCGCACTCCAGCCTGGGCAACAGAGCGAAACTCCATCTCAAAAAAAAAAAAAAAAATAAAAAAAAAAAAAAAAAAAAAAGAAGGGAAATAGTACAGAGGGGCAGAAAAACTTGGGCCACATTCTAAAAGCATTCTCCTCCTCTGGCTTCTGACTTCATATTCTTTAGGCAGAAACTTCGCTGACATCCTGATCCTGGAACTGCAAACTGCAGGTTCTCATTTGTGTTAGTCTTCTAAACCATTTCGCTCTGTAGACAATACACAAGCTCTTTGGATTCAGGAGACTCATAAATTCATTCTATGGTCGAAATACAATTAGCATGTTCCGTTACTGTGGACTTCGAAGTTAAGTTTCTGGTTTTTCATGAGCTGGGATTTTTATTACTAGAAATGGGGTTTGGTTGGAAGGCCAGGTGAGGAAAGATGTAATCCTTATGTGTTGTAGCATGTTATTTTGTGATAAAGCCTCTCTATATGAAACTAGTGTGTCAGAGGCGTTTGAACTAGAGTGACTCCATGTTGAATAGGGACTGGGTAAGATGACCTGCTGGCTGCATTCCTAGGAGGCTAGGCATTCTTAGCCATAAGATGTTTATGGTTAAGGAAGCAGATTATTAATGTTTACTAAAGAGACCCAGGACTTCATAGACCCAGGAAATATCCTGATGTCCTGATAGCTCAAGAACAAAAGCATTTTTAGTTTAAAAATTAGTTTTCCTTTAAAGATATTATAGATTTTTGCAAAAGTCGGCAGTTACACAAAGATTAACAATCCTATGTCTGGAGGCCTTGTACTAGATGACATCTTCCCCCCCTTTTTTTTTTTTTTGCTTTGTTATCTTATACATAAACAAGCATTGTAGCTAAGGTGGGCTCATTCCTCCCCTTACTGTCAGGAACACCCTGCTGTGTTTATGGAGTAGCCACTCTTTTGTTTGTTTACTTCTTTAATAAACTTGCTTTCACTTTACTCTCTGGACTTAACCTTGAATTATTTTTTGTGTGAGATCCAAGAACCCTTTCTTGGGGCCTGGATTGGGTGCCCCTTTCTGGTAACAGAGAGCTAACCAGAAACTCTAAAATCCAGAAAGTATAGTCAACTGAAATGATCCAGAACAATTGGATTTAAATTTATTTTTCTTTCTCATTTTCAAGTCCCTTGTATGTTTATTAAGACAATTACTGCTTCCCCAGATTTTGCCTCACACCATCACATAAATGGAGGGGATTTCTATTAGGTAGTGTGAAAGGGAGATAAAATCTTGGAACCCTAAACTCACTATGTGAGGGGAAAAGTTAAGCTTGGGGACAGAGTCATGGAAGAAAAACTACCTTCCTTTTGTTCCTAAACAGATAGCTGCAAAATATTAATAGAAGGTTACAGAGCTCCCCAGTTGGCCTCTTCCACCCTGACAATGTTAGTTAATAGCTTATGTTCACAGGTGAGGGACAAAGACAAGACTAGAAATCATCCCTCCAGCCACCCGAAGATGGATGCACATTTGACTTCTACCGTGTGTTTGCTTTGTCTTATGTTAAATGCAGATTTGCTGAGCATGAGACAAATGCATGATTGACTCTTCCTCTTTCCCTTTCTGGAGACTTTTTCCCCTTTAAATATTGAAGTCTTCAAAACCCTCTTTTGAAAAATCACAAGCCACAGATCCCACTGTAACTTATGTGTCTTTTCCTTAGGCATGTCCTCAACCCTGGCAAAATAAACCTCTAATTTATTATAAATACATATATGTAAAATAAATCTTTGATTGAGACCTGTCTCAGACATTTTTGGTTTACAGTAGCTTCATAGCCTAATTTGTATCTGGCAATGTACATTACAAAAAAATTTAAGATCCACATCTATAGATACCACATTTTTTCCTTTCATTTCTTTTAATATAAATAAAGTTTTCCCTCAGGACTGTTTAAACCAAGTTTGAAGACGTAAGATTGTCCACATGCTAATGTTATTGTAAAGAAAATAGAGGAAAAGGTATAATTTCCCTTTCTCAAAAATGAAAAATAAAGAGGACAGGTTTTAATAGAATTTAATGACAGAATGTTCCTTGGTCCTAACATTAATCGTGGAATATAACTTCTGAAATATTTTTTTCAAAGTTGTGGAAAAAATAAATAAAAATGAAGTTTGGATTTTTAAAATGTTTAAAAACAGAGCATGTACTACTGGGGAGGTCTGCCTAGTAGCCAAGTAACTGATGGTGTTTAGAAAGACTCAATAATCTCTAAGATAGAGAACACTGTTTTTAGTTTTTCCCCAAAGTAGATTAATGTCTTGTACAAACTGACAACAAATTATAATTTATAAACTGTGGAAAGACTGGTAATTTATAATAACACTGTTGTGGCAGCACAGTAATATAATAGGTCTCCAAATATTTGGTATAGAGAGAACACAAGATAAGAGTTCTCAGTTTTTCTTAGATTGTATTAGTATAAGGACTAGCAGTCACTTCACTGTTGGGTATGTGGTAGAAGTCCATACACATGTTCGGTTAAGATGAAATGGGGCTTTCTGCCCAGGATATCATCTTCCTTTCCTCTCTTCCTCAAATGGTTTATTGATAATAGTTTTATCTCCAAAAATGGAAGCCAAATGAAAAAGGACAAAATGATCCCAAGAGAAAAAAGAACTCTGTCAAGAATAATATAAGGAAGTTTAAAAACAACCATATATGACTTGTCATTAAAAAATTTGCTTTCCACTTGTAGAATGATTTTTTAATGATCCCCAATTAGAGGAAAATATTTCTTATTTTTAACCTTGTGAGCTCTCCTTGACTCAGGTATGGCTACATTCCAAAGCTGCTTGAAGGGAAGAAAGGGATTAGCTGTGGAATGGTGAATTCACTGTAGTTTCCACTCATGGATATAAACTTTAACAGCTGTCAAGAAAAACAAAAAGTAAGCATTCTGGTGTTACATGTATATGAAACCAAACATCAGGCTTTTTGGATTCGTTGGGATTGTAACTGCTTTGCAATGTTTAGGTTAATATTTCTGTGTTTTGCTCTTACTTCAGGTATTTTAATATGTTAAAATTCTGGCCTTAGATTCCTAAGTAAGAGGAGGTTTCTAGGTATTTTAATTTGGGGAAGAAGACCTGTTGATTGAGAAATGTCATCTCAAATAACCAAAACCAAAATACCATGAGAATATATTAACCCAAATATTATAGTTAAGACAAAAAATCATATTGATGCACTTCTGAAAAAGATGGAATAACAGATATCGAATATACCTTCCAACCTGAAATAACGAAAATACCAGACACAATATATTAAATGACAGTTTTCAAGTCATTGGCTTTAGACAATGGAGGACAGTGACTTCTGGGAGATAGGCAACCAGCCCCGTGTAGCGAAGGGGAGCCCAGGTGGAGCCCAGGTGGAGCCCAGTGGCCTCCTTGAATTGAGAAAATGGCGCTGAAAATCAAAATACCAGCAAACATTTTTGTGAATTGGCAAGCTGTTTCTAAAATTCATGTGGAAATGCAAAAGATCTAGTATAGTTAAAATAACTTTGGAAAAGATGAATACATTTGGATAACTTATACTATGTCACTTGAAGATATAGTAAAAGGTTCAATTATCTAAATAGTGCTATACTGGCATCAAAATAGGAAAAAAGATCAGTGAAAAAGAACAGAGAATCCAGAAGTAGACCTGCACATTCATCATTAATTGATTTTTGACAAAGTTGCAAAAGTAATTCAATGGAAAAATAAGTTTTTCAACAAGTGGAATTGGAATGCAAGTTGAGCATCCTTAATCATAAAATCCAAAATCTGAAATGCTCCAAAATCAGAAAGTTTTTTTAGCTCTCACATGATGCCACAGGTGGAAAATTCCACACATAAGTACTTAACACAAATGTTTCATGCACAAATTTTTTTTAAATATTGTATAAAATCATACAAAAGACAAAATTGATAAAGGTGACTTCATCAAATTTAAGAACCTTTCTTTGAAAGACTTTGTTAAGAAAACAAAAAGTTATGGCCTGGTAAAAATTATTAGCATATCACATATCTGACAAAGAATTTGCTATCTGAATATATAAAGAACACCCCAAATTTGATAATAAGATAGCAAATAATCCAATAAAAATGAGCAAAAGACTTCAACAGACCTGTAATCTAAGAAACTATATGCATATATTGGGAAATATGCATATGAAAAATTGATCTACAATATTAGTGTTGTGGATTTGCCCCCTCCAAAACTAATGTGGAAATTCATTCCCCAATGTGCCAATATCAAGGGATGGTACATTTAGGAGGTGATTGGGTCATGAGGCCTCTGCCCTCATAAATAGATTAATCTGTTCATGAATTAATGGAATTATGGGTTAATGAATTAATATGCTTACATAGGAGCAATACTGGTGGCTTTATAAGAAGAGGATGAGATCAATACCTACTTGAGGTAAATGTAAGAAAAAAATAGAAGAAGATAAATCTGAGCTAGCATGCTTAGCTCCTTCACCAAGGGATGCTATAAACAAGAAATATCCGAAATGTTCATCAAGAAGTGAAAAAACAATTGCAGTATATCTAAAATATGTAATACTATTCAGCAACAAAAATAAATGAACTATTGAGAGTGGCAACAACATGGAAGAATTTTAAAATAATTACGCTGAATGAAAGGAGCCAGATAAACAAGAGTACATATTGTATGATTTCATTTATATTTAATTCTAGGAAATTCAACTTAATTTAACTTCTGGGGATTATGAACATGTTCATTATCTTGATTGTGGTGATGGTTGCACAGATATATAAAATGTGAACCCATATGTCTGTCAGATAACGGTATTTTGTACTTGAACTATAGCTTATCACATGTCAATTAAACCTGAATAAAGCTATTAAAATGTTATTTCACCTAGAGCAATATTGTAAATATTTGTTAAGCAATCTTTCTTTTTGTAGTGTAGTTGGAAAATCCAGACTTGAAAGACTTAGTTTTCCACTCTTTGCCTTGGCAAAGCAACTTTTACTTTCTCAGGGGTTCAAAATAAGCCATGAAAGAGGCAGCCAGAAAATGAGATGGTAGTGGCTCTGATTCAGTAAGATCACTCTTGCCATGATGGTGCAAATGGCTCAATTCAAAATATACAACATGATAAATCCAGCAATAGGATGCTACTAGAGCAGAAACCAGATATGATGAGGACACCACAAGTTACAGCCAGCAAAAGATTGATAATTTATGTAGTAATCTTTACTCTTTCTTCATATGTTATGGTAACATAAAACATTCTGAGAGTCTTGCTGACCTCCAACACCTTCAGATGCAACAAGTCCCTATGCCCTGTCTGCTACTGCTAGATCTTGGAAGCGTGGGACATTTCTTTTAGTTGCCTATCATTTTGCAGAGCTTCCCCAGGAAAAAGGCCTATGAATTTTCTACTTTTGAATTTGAGTTTATATTAGGAGTTCTATTACTTTCTCCTACTCCCACTCCAGGAGTTGGAGTGAAAAAGATGTAGGCTTACCACATTCTGCCCAATTGTGCTACTTCAAAAGTTTTCTTCCTGTTTCTTGTAGCTCATAGAAGTTCTATGTGTTCTCGCTGTAGCAGGAAACGCTGACTAGCTAAATATTCCTGCAAACCTATTGTTTGTGCTAGGATCTGAGTTGCTGAGAGCTTTAAAGCCACAAATTACATTATTTTTATCTTCATTTCTTCCATTGTATCCTTTCACTAATAGATTTCAGGGGACAAACAGCATCACCCATACTCAGGTTATCATCCCACTAGAAGTGCAAATATTTTCTCCTAGAATATTGCTTGTATTTAACTTTCTGTATTCTGGTATTGGACAGCCAGCCGAAAGTCTAGAAAGTACTGTGTGTGTATGTTTGTGTTGTGTGTATGTGTGTGTGTACATGCACATGTGTAACTCAAGCCTACAATGAGTTACTGATAGGGGAGGAGGGTAACACTCAAGACAAATTTAGATGTTAGGCAACATTTCTCAAGCGCTGTCTTGGTTATGACCTTCAGAACTGTCTCCAGTATATTTCTTGTTTATGGACTATTAATAAGGTTGGGTTCTTACAGCCCTGGCTGAAAGTTCACTGAAGAAAAAATTGATTGAATCACTTCTTGGACTAAACAGACAGATTGAGTCAATCATAATGGTTAGCTGACGTGTTAACTCCGTGTGTCTGAACCTTGCAAAAGTGTCACCAAAAGCTACCCAGGAGAAAGTTTCCAGGATATTATACAGCTGTACTTGAGATGAAGAAAGTAGGTAAATGGCTAAATTTTTTAGTCTAATAGCTTGGTTATTGTTGGACATACTGTAAATGAGACCCTGACAGCTATAGTGCAACTTTGAAAGTGAAAAGTGGCTCTATTTTTCATCAATAAATATTTTTTGAGAGAAATCTTGCTAATACTATGGAGATATAGCTATATTGCAATAGGTAACGCTTAGATATTTTATCTTATCAATTTTAAGATGCACCATTATTTTGTTGGTCATAACAACATAAAAGTTATTAGATTAGAACAGAAGGTTATCTTACTTAAATCTTTATTTTATTCTTATTAAAAAAATCTTTTAGACTTAAATTCAGGTTTTTATCATTTGTCATTTTGGGAGAATGTATTGTGAGAAAAATATAAAATAAGTTAATTTTGTTGTACACTTAAAATTTTCCATTCATACGCTACCACTTCGAAATCACTTCTGAACTCATCATTAATACCCACAAATGATAAAAAATTCATAACACAATGTTCCACTATTGTCTCTAGGATTTTCTTCTAAGCCAATTATGCTTATTCTACAAGTCTTAATGATGGTACTTTTCCTTCCTCTCTCTTCCTCCTGCCCTCCTTTCCTCCTTTCCTTCCTTTCTTCCTTATTCTCTTCCTCCCTTCCTCTTTTTTTTCTCCCTCTCTCCCTTTTTTTCTTCCTCTTTTTCTCCTTTCCTCTCTTTTCTCTCTCTCTCTCTCTCCTTGTCTCCTTCTCTTCCTTCCTCCCTCCCTTTCTTTCTTCCTTTGTTTCTTTTTCTTTTTTTCTTCATTGATCATATATCTTTGGAATTTAAGCTCAAAGTCAGATGTAGATTTTTCACAAATTTCTATTTAATACTTTATCATTTGTTCTCTGTAAAATATGAATTGGTCACATTAGCATTAGCCTCTCATTGCTTTACTGCTTCCAAGTACTAGTTACTGCTCTCTTTAGTGCCAAAGCTAGGTGTGTAATAGGTAATTTTTGTAACTATTTAGGTTACAAAAGGTAATAGCATCATTTACTTGTGGGTACCTTTCTTTCTTAGGTCCTGTTAAGCACTTGATTGTTGCTTTGCCAGAAAATATGGAATTTTGGTGATTTTTGCAACGATGATATTTGTGTGCCTAATATTAAATGCTTCAGTACTCTTTTTCTGTGACATCTAGAATATACAATAACTTTTATTTTAATGTGGAATCATAGTGTAACCTTCTTTAATACATTTAAAATATAGCCAATATAGAAACAACTATGTACACATACCAATTTAAATGAAAATAATATAACCATCCACAAGCACAGAAAATGACATCCATCTCACAACTGTTACATGGTCAACAAAGAGTATAAGTTGTCATTATTATAAAACACATCCTACGTACAGAAATATTAAAGTGTCATACAAGGTGTATCTTAGAGCCAAAGAAATGCAACATTGAACATTTTGCATTGGGCGAGTGCTTTTCATACTTTATTTAATTCTTGTGACAGTCATAGGAAATCAGAATTATCATTTTTTATTCCTATTTTGCAGATGAAGTAATTGAGCCTCATAGAGGTAAATAAACTTGCCTAAGGTCATACAAGTGGTAAATTGAGGAGCTCTTTTAATGCAATTGTGCCTAATATAAGCACCCAAGCTCTTTACCACTGTGCTAACCTTTCCCTAAGGCCTGATGGAATGAAGGAATCTAAAGTTTCTCAAAGTTAGGTTGGAGCTCCGTAACCACTCTGACATTATCTTTGTTCTAAATTTTCTGTTTTCTCTCTAAGGAAACTTCATTGTATGATTGAGAATTGATGTTCAATATACATTTGTAGAATGAAAAAAAGCTGCTTTAATGTGTTCTGTTTTTGAAATGTCATAATACACCAAAATTATGTTTTAGAAAAACATAATTTTTTTCAGAAAATCTTGTAATGGGAACTTATTTTCCTAAGAATGCATGAAAAAGTTCAGAAAGTTCTAATACCCCTGGTGTCCAACAATGTTAACCATACTGTTATTCATACTTACATCCCTATCCAACCACACCACATCCATTTCTGGGAGGCCAGGCCCAGATATGATACAAGAAGCTGATGTTTGTTAAAGACCTGAGGGTTCTGCACCTCTTTCACTTCTTTGAGTCAGTGTTAAAGAAGTGAAGTGTCAGCTGCTTTTCAATGCACATCTTTGTATTGAGAATCACATACGATAATACTCTTTCCTTTCTCCCAGCCAAGTCACCATCCATTGATAGAGCCCAGGGATGTGACTGCAAAATAATGCTCTGTTATCATTTGTCTGCTTTTTTTTTTTTTTTTTTTTTTCTGGGGAATCTCGTATATAGTATCTATTCTGGATATACACAGCACAGATTGCATTGGAAGATACATTGTGAGGCATGGAGTGACTTGCTTCCCTATGAAAAACATAGTGAAATACTTGGATTTTAGATGTGATATAATACTAACCAACTTGATTTTTCTTATGTTTTGCTGTAGAGTCAATGAATCATGGAGTCTATTGGCAAGGAGGTTTCTTAGATATTGTCTAACCTAACTCCCAGCGATACAGGCATATTCTCACCCAGCGATACAGGCATATTCTCAATCACACCACTAGTGGTCACTGAGGTCTGTTTGAGCTCCTCCAATGATGGAGAAAAAAACAGTTCACTCAGTTATTGGAAATCATTTGCTTATTCTGCGCTGAGCTTTATATCCTGGCTTCATGTATCTATTGGTATTGGTGCTACCCTCTAAAGATGTGAGATTGTATTACGTCTTCTTCTTGCTATGACATATTCATGCTGGACATTTCAGTCAACTTTTCCTTTTAGTTTAACCTGTCCTGTCCACTGCCCCATTGGCAAAAGAGGAATGAGCCAAGAGCAAACACCTGGCCTACGAATTGCTCTCCCTTGAAAATTTGAACCTAGGGATGCTGAGGCTGTGACTGATCATAGAACCCTTCAGAGTAGATCCCCCAAAATTTAGAGTCTGAATGCCATTGGGGCCTGCTATGGTGAAAGCAGAGAGACAAAATGGAAAGACTGGCTGTATCTTGAATTATCATGATCAAAAGGTAGAGTTTATTTTTCCTTGTCTTTATACAAGGCTGTATATATGAATGTCAAATTATTCGTGTATTTACTCTGAGAAGTCTTCATACTTATTTACTTTAGTTAGCACACCCCAGATGCAAGATGAGTTAACTAAAAATATTTTAAATATGTAACTGTACCAACATTAATTAAGCTGAGACATCATCTCCACATAGGCATTTGCCTGCCACAAGAGGATTGAAGAGGCCACACCCTTAACCATGGCACAATCTTGAACTGTGCTTTGCTTGCACTTTTAAGAACAGCCATTCTGACTCACAGTTTTTCTAAGTTCTTTGTGCACCAGCCTTCAATCTTCTACCTCCTCTCTGATTGAAATATTCAGATTGAGACTATGAGTAAGTTACCATCACATCTAATTTTTATCCAAGCCAGTGCTTGCCTATTTTAATCTCAATTTTTCTCTTGTGTCTTTATTTTAAAATCTGACTCTCAGAAGCCAATGAATTCACACAATTTTCCCATTTTATTACTGCATTTTCTCCCTTATATTGTCTACAGTATGAAGCTACGAGATTTAAGGCTAAATCAATCTTACCCTCCAGGCTTATGTCCTAGTGCAAGTAAGGCAATTATGTGACATAGACCACACCACAGCCATGGCATAGATTACAAATCAATCACAACATGCTTTCTCTTTTTATTTTTTTAGACAGGATCTCCTTTTGTCACCCAGGCTGGAGTGCAGTGGTGCCATTAGGCTCACTGCAACCTCTGCGTCCCAGGTTTAAGCGATTCTCCCACCTCAGCCTCCAAAGTAGCTGGGACTACAGGTGTGCACCAACACACCCAGCCACTTTTTTTTTTTTCTTAGTAGAAATGGGGTTTCACCATGTTGGCCAGGCTGGTCTTGAACTCCTGACCTCATGATCTACCTGCCTTGGCCTTCCAAAGTGCGGGATTACAGGCATAAGCCACTGTGCCCGGCCACAACATGCTTTCTATCTTAGCTGTGCATCTTTCTCAGCAAGGGCTCTAAGGGCTCTAGGCAATAAATTCATTCATTTGCACATATGTTCATTACTTCATCAAGGATTTATTGAACACCTGTTATGTGTCAGGCATTATTCTAAGCATTGATTTTAACTGGAAATTAAAATAATGCCATGCTTGAGTTTTAAAGATGAAATGAGACAAGGCATATAACCACCTTTTGTGAACTCTACAGCTGTATTCAAATAGGGATACAAATTAAGAAGTGGTTTTCATGTTCTTCAATTTCCAATTTTTCCTCTCAGTAATATTATTTTGTTAAAAGTATGATGCCTAATTTCTCATGGATATTGTATTTTTCAGTAAACCAGAGGCAAAAAGTTGTACAAACTATAGACTCCAGTATGTTTTTAAAATCTGGCTTTATATTTACAAGACCTCAGCCAAGTTATTTAACTTCTTTTGTTCTCTGGTTCCTTAATGTGGAAATGCTATGAAGAAATACCAGAGACTGGGTAATTTGTAAGGGAATGAGGCTTAATTGACTCACAGTTCTGTAGGGCTGGGGAGGCCTCAGGAAACTTACAATCATGGTGGAAGGGGAAGCAACCACATCCTTCTTCAAATGGCAGCAGGAAGCAGAAGAGCTGAGCAAAGGGGGAAATTCCCCTTATGAAGCCATCAGATTTTGTGAGTACTCACTCAGTATCATGAGAATAGCATGGAGGTAACTTCCCCCATTATTCAATTACCTCCCACCAAGTCCTTCCCACAACATGTGGGGATTATGGGAACTACAATTTAAGATGAGATTTGGATGGGAACACAACCAAACCATATCAGGTTATCATCCATTTTATTTATTGTCAAGGCCCAACTATATGACAGACATATATATTCTTTATCTTCTTAAGCTTATTTGTTCCACATGACAGTTTTGCAAGGTAGGCATTATTAGCTTCCTATTACAAGAAATGAAACTGAGCCTCAGTGAGATTACAAATGCTTTAAAAGAACACAGAGTGAAAATGAAGAAAAGCTGGTTTTGAACCTAGGTTTGTTTCTCTCCAAATTATATGTGTTTTCCAATACATCAGTGCATCATTACTTCAGTAGCATTGCATTTCTGCTCTGTACATAATTAATCAAAAAGGCAACTTTTCCTCTGTTCCGATAAATTGGAAACACAGGGTTCCACATATCCAAGAGTATTTATCTTGCTACATTAGTCCCTCCCCTTTTTATTGGCTCTTGAAATAGTGAGCATTTTGCAATTGAGAATTATTGACCCAACATATGGTTTCAATTGGATAATTTCAATGTATCATAAAAAAGAAGAAAGAAAAACATAACCAACCTCTGTACTTTTGCAAATGTCTTTGAATAAAAATTTGTGAAGTGAAAGTTTAGAGTTAAGTAGAGACATATTTTTATATTTGTTTATTTTTACCTTCACTGTTGGTCATGCCTAATGGCCAGAGAGCTTCAGACACAGCTTTCATTCAGTTGCTTTTATGATTTCCTGCAGTTTGAGGCACTACTTACTAGAATTTCAATCTATAGCTTACTGTGTTTGCCTATGGCCTTGTGGTGGCTCAGTAGCTGCCAGTTTGAGTTGGTTCTTTGTCCCAGAAAAATTGTAAAGATTTAACACACCACTCCCATTCTACTGAAAGAGAGATTCATATACTCAGGTAGGTCTGCCTCTGAAATGCTTCAGGCTGGGAATCACTGCATTTCAATTAGACTGTGGTTTTCCACACCCAAACTAGTTTGGTAAAATCTGATATGTTAAGTTGGAGGCAATGGTTAAGGTAGGTTATGGGAGAATTCTAACTCTTCAAGGAAGTTTGGCACAGAGTAGAGGTGCCTCTGTCATGCGACTGCAATGATAATTATCATCATAATTTGTGTAGGAATTATAGTACTTTCAAATATGTAGTTGCCTTTCATCTTCATATTGGATCTTTTGAAGTAGATATTATCAACATATTATTATACAGGTGTGGGAAATTCAGTTCATGGGAATTTTGACTTGTCTTAGTCACACTTAACACTAAGTAATTGATATTACAGACTATAACTCTCTCTTTTCATTTTGAGACTCTGTTGGACTTTTGTGATATCAAAGTCTGGTTTTCCTTCTCTTCTGACTGTCATTCTCAACAGCCTTCTCTATTTATTTTCCTCTTTGCTTCTGTGCAGCTATATATAAAGGTGTGTTGGGGTACGTTCCTTGAGTGATTTTTCTCTTTTCAGTCTATTTTCTTTGTATATGATCTCATTCATTACCAGGTCATTAAATATTATCCTATTCTGATGACTCTCAAATATGATCATAAGTGATACATCACTTCCATTCCAACCTAGATACACAGTTGTGAATTTTTCTTATTCTCTCCCTTTCAAATAAAAGTGTGGAAATAAAGAACTCCAAAATGACAGAATTGCAAGATGAAAGATGCCTGGATCCCTGTGTCACTACTGGAGGAGGGCATGAAGAATTGCAGGACCCACATTAGGCTGAGTCATGAACAGTAAATAAACCCCTCTTGTATTAAACCACTGACATTTCAGGGTTCATTGTTACTGCAGCATAGTTTTTCTTGACCTGGGATTGGTAAACTTTTTCTCTAAAGGAACATATAGTAAATATTTTAGACTTTGTTGCAGCAAACAGTCAAGAGGCAAAAATGGGAATTTCATACTTATAACAAGAAAGAAGCCAAATTTCCAAATTTCAAATTACTTTTTTTAAAAGTAATAGCAATATAATGTTATATGTAATAATCTAAGTCACATTATATATAATAATATGTTGTTTGTGATACAGATCCACTAATGAGAAAACTGAATTTTTGGGGGAGGATAATGTTTTTCTTAATTGAAATTCAGAGGTGGTGTTCTCTCTTAACAAAATCAACTGCAAATTTGCTTCTGTTAATGCTTATCTGTAATATTATATGTAAAACACATTTGATCTTTAAAACACTTTTCCACAAAGATACTGCCAAATATTGATATTAATCCATGTTAGTTGATCATTTATGGAATTCTGCTAGATTCTTCTCTTGATAGTTGCTTTTTAGCAGATCATTACATTGCAGATTAATTACTTTAAATTGAAGGTTAGATGGACTCTAATAATAAAGTTACATACATTTTGAAATATAAACATCTCCTTTGCACTTACATTGAAGGTAATAAAATCTTCTGGAACTCTGGTTTAAACTCAGAAATCTATTCATTGCAAATTTGTAAGGGAAGAGACATCTTAATTTTTGTTTTAATTTTTGGCAGCACAGAAAGTTCACAAGGCAGCTTGACATTTGTTCTTATCTGTTAGTGCTACTGTAAGAAAATACTCAAGACTGGGTAATTTGTACACAATGGAAACTTATGTCTTATAGTTCTGGAGGCTAAGAAGTCCAAGATGAAGGCACTGGCAGGTTAAGCATCAGAGGAGGGCCTAGACAGACCCAGGCCCTCAACCCCTTATATAAGGGGCCTAATTCCATCATGAGGGATCTATATAGGTACCATGGCAAACCCTATGCTATGGTCTGATGTTTGTGTCCCCTCAAACTTCTTAAGTAACTTAATCACCAGTGTGATCATTTTAGGAGGTGAGGACTTTGGGAGGTGAGTAGATCATTAGGGCAAAGTCTTCATAAAAGAGGCCCCAGAGAGCTGCCTTGTCTCTTCTACCATGTGAAGAAATATCATATGAGGGGCCATTTATGAATCAGAAAGTGAGCAGGCCCTCAACAAACAAAAAATCTGCAGGCACTTTGAACTCAGGCTTGCAGCTGTCAAGACTGTGAGAAATAAATGACTGCCGTTTATAGCTACTCAGTTTCTGGTATTTTGTTATAGTAGCCCAAAAGATCTAAGCCATCTTAGTAACTGACATTACAGAACTTTATATACTTAGATGGTGAAAAACTCCCTAGATGTTTCATATCTTTTCCATTTACTCTTTAATTTCAGAGGACTGCAACCTGGATTAAAGTCTGGAGAACTAAAAGAACAAAGGAAATCCAGTAGGTAGCTGTATAGTCATTCAAAATAGTCTCGCCTTGAGAAACATCTTAGTATTAAATGGAGGAGAAAAAAACATTGAGAAGCTTTTCTATCCCATAACTGTACATGCTAATTGTACTATTAATATTAGACTTGAATACAAAATATAAGTCTACTTTTCCTGCTTTCCTAGAGGAGCTTGTACTCCAGAACTAACAGACTACTTGTAGCTCCTCAACTATGCTATATTGCTTCATTGAGAGTTTGCAATTCATTGCATCATTTGCAAAATGTTGATGGAACATCTAACTGAAAGACTTTTGGGACATACCTTGAGGGAATGCATGTAAATTATTAAGCATGATACTTAGCATAATCACATAGTAAATGCACATTATTATTAGCAGTAGTATTACTACCGCTTTCTGCCTGTTCAAATGCTGTTCCTTTTTACCTGAAAGTGTCTTCATTCCATTCTTTTTTAGAATCTGTCCCCAATCTGGGTGACTTCTTTTCTGTGTTAAATAGAACTTTGATTATTTTATTTACAATGACAATAAAAATTCAGGTCACAAAAATTAAACAAAGGGTTTCACATCCTCATTATTGCCCCCAAAAATACAACAATCAAACATGATTAGATACTATCCTTATTACTTGTAGCCTTTGGAAGGTGGGAGACTTTACTCTCTCCAAGTGCACCTTGTCCCAGAGTAGGAATGCCCTGAGGGTGAACAAACACAGATATTTTTTTCTGAGCTTTATACTGGAGTTTCTGCAGGCTTCTGACCTCCTTCCTAGCACCAACTTCTTTATAATATTTTGAAGTATGGGATTTGTGGCTCCTCAAGGCTACCGTACAATGGACATCCCATAGGCAATTATGTTAGACCCTAACAAAGGAATGAACCTCTTCCCAAATGCATTTGATAGGGTGAGCATGCAAGACCATTTAAGTTATGCAGTTTTCAAATGTTATATATTTTTTCCTCAGTGCAAAAATGCAGATAACCTCCTTAAAAATGTGTAACTCGCTTTGGTACAACTTGGTTAACAATAGTCAATAATATTAATATTTCATAATATTACAAAAAGGAGAAATTATACACATGATTTGTACCAGAATTTCATAAAGTTATTTTTCCTCAGACTGTAATGCACACACAGTTTTCTACTATTTATTTACTCCGCCAGTATGTCAGGACACATCTGTTACTTCTATTATTATACAATTTTAATCTTTTCTGGAAGATTGAACCATTTATATATTTGTTCTTTGAAGGTACCATATCTATGTGTGTGGGTAAATGTACACATATTTCACCTCTGAGAATCTTGCTAGAGCACAGACATTGATAAAATATTGGAACATCCCTATTTGACTAAAGATTGAATCAATGATGAAAATCTAAGGCTTGCTGGCAGTTCAGTTCAGAAGCTGCCCCGTTGCGTCTGCGCAAAACTGATTTCACATCTTGAGGCCCTGGATTTGGCATTTTCTTGGCATGTATATATTTGGGCTGAATCCCCAGGGTGACCTCCTCTATGTATTTTCACTAGCCATTGAATCCTTCCCAGGGAGAACAGGAAGTCTGGCACTGCTTTTGATGACACATCAATGACGTGATGTCTGGTTTCTATTAAAAATCAAAAAGCAAAAGTTTTTATGCCAGAAACAAATATAGATAATGTCATATATAATCATTAGTATATTGCTTAATATACTAAGCAACCAGGCTCAAGGGCTGCCAGCAGATCCTGCATCATGGTGAACAGCTTGACTAGAGGCCTAGCCAAGGGTGAGAAAGGCAAATGCCACAGGCAATCACAGACTTCTATGATAGTCTCTGCATTTTCTGTTAAATGGCCCCATTAAGATAGAACTGCAGTAGTTATTTGGTTAGAAGCAAAGTACTATACCAGTAGATGTCAGGTTTTAAAGCAAAGCAGGTTGAACTGCTTAAATTGTGCCTATATATATAACATACCTGAATTTGGAACTTGTAAGGGGTATGACTTGGTTCCCTTACAGACTCCAGACATAACTGTCTTTGTACCAGGATTTAAACTTGGTCCCAAGGAGTTCTTCTATCTAAAAATAAGCATATTATACCTACTTTTTGAGGTTCTGGAAAAAAGGAGATAAATAAGATTAGTGTTTTTCCCTTAAGAAGCGTATAATCCATTGGGAGAGAGAGAGACATGGAACATACAAAAGCAATTAGGTATAAGAAGAGCTGTGATGGGGGAGATACAGATACAGACAAGATATCGAATAAATTGGGGCAAGAGTCACACCTGACTTCAGGAGGAGGCTGTAATGGTCAGATTCCCAGTGCTCACCATTAGTCATTCATCCTTTTGTGGTCCAAGAATTGGAGTTGTTTAAAATGTCACATACTGGCCAGGCGCGGTGGCTCACGCCTGTAATCCCAGCACTTTGGGAGGCCAAGGCAGGTGGATCACGAGGTCAGGAGATCCAGACCATCCTGGCTAACATCCTGAAACCCTGTCTCTACTAAAAAATACAAAAAATTAGCGGGATGTGGTGATGGGTGCCTGTAGTCCCAGCTACTTGGGAGGCTGAGGCAGGAGAATGGCATGAACCTGGGAGGCAGAGCTTGCAGTGAGCCGAGATCGTGCCACTGTACTCCAGCCTGGGCGACAGAGCAAGACTCCATCTCAAAAAAAAAAAAAAAAAAAAAGTCATGTGCTGCATGAGCAGGATAACCTACTGATATACCAGAGAGTAAGTAGAAGGGCCATGAGGCCACACAGATAAAGGAGTTTTGTTTTTGTCAATGGGAAAGGAGGAGTATTAATATTAGACATTAATAACTGACACTTAGTCTTACTATGTGCCAGCAACTACTCTAAGAAATTTACATGTATCATCTCATTGATCACATTGAATCTTCTCATATTCCTGTTAGCTAGGTATTATCTTGAGAATGAGAACCTTGTATAGAAAGAGGAATTACAGTTGCAGGTCAAGGAAGGGTGCTTTATCCTGGAAGGCAGAGCAAGAAGTAGAAGTTGAGCTATCTCTGGAGAAAATATTCATGGGAGTATCCCACCCAGAGGGCATGTATCTTGGAGTGGAATCTGAGGCACGTGGAAATTTTGAGTATCTTAAAAGGACAAGTTGGAAGAGATGATGGGCACAGGAAGGTGGGGTGGAAAACTAACTTTTTCTGAAACTTATATAACTTTATTTACAAGTTTGGCCCTCAACAGTTTGATACGTGGTCTATCGTCAGATTTTGACTTCCTTAGAAAAATAACCTCTTTCTTTCACACGGACAGAAAGGGATGAAAAATGATAGTCACTGCTAATTTTTTAAAGAAAATTTACTATGTGCTGGGATCTGTTTCAAGCACTTAGCATACATCATTTCATTTACTCCAAGTAACAGCTGTATAAGGAATGAGCTACTGTCATCCCTACTTACAGATGAGAAAATGGAGATTTAGGATGGTGAAGTAACTTGTCTAAGGGTCACATCTCTAAATCAGGTATTTGAACCAACATTAGAAACCATAGCAGTCTGATTCCAGAGCCTACGCTCTCAACCCCAAAGAGAGGAAAGTGTTAGATTATAACTCAAGGCGAAACATTTCTGTTATGGTGGAAAAATAAGAAAAATAAATTCCAGCAAGATGTGTCTTTTCAAAATTAAAATATAGTTTAAGCAGTTAAAGATTTTTTGCTGCGAGGCATTACAGACCACTGATAAATGTGTGCTGTCTCAGGCGGAGATTGGAAACAACGCAGCGGTAGCTTTTAGCCGTCAGCCTGTGGTTTGCTGCAGCTGTGATTTTCCATGGATGCAGTTTTAGGCTATCTTGTCACTGGCTTTTTGGTGCCAGAGGCTGCAGAATGCTGAAGTTTTTCTCCTTTTTTATTTTTATTTTCTGCAGACTTGACTATGCCTGAATCACCTAAAATTATTACCAGTCATGAGCCCTTTGTTGTACTAACGTCTTACTCCCAGTGCTATTTTTTCTTATTTCAATTGCCTTGTTGTTCCCCAATGTGATTTTTACTCTGGTGGACGGGAGAGGGGGGGAACAATCTGTCTTTTGATGATTTTGTTGGTTTTTCATTGGAAGAAATCTGCAAAAATGCTTTTCAAAACATTTTGAATGGCAGCACACAGTCTGGGAGGTGTTTTAATGCAATGGAAAAATAAAGGATTCATGGGGAAAGGATTTTCAGAGAACGTGGACAGAAAAAAATGTTAAAGCTGTTTGAAACGCAGCTTTATCTACCAAAATGACCCATCTAGTGTCTTTACACAAGACTTTTCTTTCAGACGTGTTCAGGCTCCAACATTTTGAGTTCACAACAACAAGCAAATGCAGAATATTTGAAGCAGCAGGGCGAAGCATTGGCTTTAGCAGGAAGTCAATTATTGACATTTACTAGCTGGGAACATTGGGCAAGTTTCTGTGATTTACCTCTGCCAGTCTCAGTTTTCTCTTTTGTGAATTGATGATAATGATATTAATTAACTCATAGTTGTTATGAAGACTAAATTATATATATATACATAGCTATTTGCTGAGTGTTTGGTAATATTAAAAGCTGAATACTGATGGATATTATCATTATTTTATAAGTACCTTTTCTTTCCTGCATTGATGTTAAAATGACATCAGTAAAAGTGTGTTGGTATTGATCCTGGAAGAATTCTGGCTTCATCTAGTTCAATCTTCACCAGACCAAAGAATCCTGCCTTTCTCCCAGAGACATCCACAATGTACTCATTAGTGCCATCCGTGGGCACCTTACTTTCTTTCATGATTGTATGTAGCATTGTTGGAAAACTGGTTCAGACTCTTAGAAAGTACCTATTCTAAGTACTGGTTTCTAGTAATTTCTACCCATTGGCCTCAGTTCCGTTCCTTGGGGCCACCTAAGATGGATTTGGTCTCTTTTCCATATGCCCCAAATATGTGAAAATATCTGAACAAGTTACATAACCACTCTGGGCCTGGGTTTACTCATATGTAAAGTGCAGACTCGTGTTTCGCCCTCATGGTGGTCTCCTGAAAATTAAAAATAGATATATGTCTGAAGATAGCCTAGCTATAGCAGGTGCTTAATAAGCTGTAGTGTGCTGGACTTAGTTTAAGAGCCTCTGCAGATTCTGTGAGTATTTGTCCATGTGGCTGATGACTCTCTATGAAGATTGCCCAATGTCAAATGTTTTCCTGCAGGCCACAGAAGGGATGTTTGGATTTTGGTTAATGCACATGGCAGCTCTCCATATGGGGGCTGTGTCTTTTTGGTACTCTATTACTTGGCCAAACAGCCACACTGTGAGGAAGTTTCTCGCTGCCTTGTGGTGCTGGCTTTCATGACATGGCAGTGGCTTGCCTCACTTTGGACTTCCCATGTCAGTGCTTCCCTGTTGCCCCTGGGTCAACAGACCTTGAGAAGTGCCCACATTGGTGCCTTGGTTTACTCAGCCAGGTCAGCAAGACTGGCAGTTGCAGGCTGCAGATGAGGCTCGCGGGCACCTATGGGCTCACCCCTCAAGCCGTGACTTGTGCTGTGGATGTCACTGCCGCTGCCTCAGGTTCTGGCTTCCCCAGCTGAGAAGCTGCAATTCTGAGATGAGGTGAACTCAATATCCTGTGAACACTTTGACTAACAGGAGCTCAGAGCTGGGCTTTCTCTTTGCTCCCTGACAGCTCTAGAGTGCAGTAGTTTCAGGCAGTTCTCTCAAGATGCCCCATGGGACTGAGCATTCAGCAGTGTTTGCTATGAACATGCTATTGAAATGACTCTCCTTTCCATGACTCATTCCTCCCTTTATTTTACTTCTGTTTTCAGGGATTTCAGTCTCAATAATTTGGGGGGAGTTAGCATATAACCTTTGTCTCAATCTCTGTGTTCTTGGGAACTCTCGTAAAGATGGGTAACTGGTATTACTATTGCCAATGCTCTTCCTCTTACTCAGATTTCATTTCTTTGGGTTCACCAACCATTGCTTTCATGGCGGATTATCAGCTCTTCACTCTCCTACTCACAAAGCAAAGCTTATTTCTCTGTTTTATGAGTCATCGTCTTTGGCCCAGTACTTCCCTTCTTTTATTGCTGCCGCCAGAGTTTCTCCCTTAATTCTTACTCTTCGCTTTCAAATCTCATCTGGTAATCTGATCTAAATAATATGCCAACAAGTGCAAGAGACTTGACACATCTCCTATGGGAGATAGTATGTTTGAATATTCATAGAAGTTTTCTGGAAAAAGAGCCCCAACTTAACTAGAAACCATGGGTTGGCAAATTTTTCTTGCAAATGGCTAGGGATTAAGGGATTAAGTATTTTAGGCATTGCCAGCCATAGCCATGTGATCTCTGTTGCAGCTATTGAACTTTATAGGTGTAATGTGAAAGAAGTCATAGCAAATATGTAAATTAATATGCATGGTGTGTTTCAATAAACTAAATTTGCAAAAACAAGTGTTTGACCAGATTTGGTCTGTAGGTTTTGGCTACAGACACTTGCTCTAAACAATGGAATTACAAAATTTTGGAAAATGTGGGTTATTCAATATCTTTCAAACTCAGTTTTCTTAGTTTCAATTCATTTTTAATTCAGTAAATGATATTGAGAAGAAAAGGTAACAAATACTTATTGAATTCCCCAGTGAGCCATATTCTAGGCTAGGGATTTCCATATGACACATCATTTGCTGCTCCTAGCAACCCTGTGAAGTCACTGTTGTTATTCTACTTTTTAATGAGATGAATAAGCAGGTCCAGAGATAAGTGAATTGTCTCCTTGTAAAAGGCAGTGTCAAGATTAAAAAATAAGCTTACTTTAACTTGAAGATCTATATTAAAGTATTCTAATTAAGTACATACTGTATGTAAAGTTTTGTACCACTGGCTGCATAGAATACAGAGATGAATAAGACGTAGTTTCCTTTTAGTTAGAAGCAAAATAAAATATCAGCAAAATAAAATAAGACAGGCTCTGATATCCCAAGAGAACTACAAGGTACTAAGGGAGTTTAAAGGAGCTGCCTATCAGGCAGGTGGGAGGCAGGAAAATCCCACAGAAAGGGTGACAATTAAGGTGATATTTGAAGAACTAATATGATTTTGAAAGCTAGAGATAAGGAAAAAGGTTGTTCTAAGCAAAGAAAGAAAGAAAGAAAAGGAACAGGAAGAATCAGTGCCTACCGAGGAGGTGCAGGCCATCAAAGAGAAGGCTTGCCTTCGTAATTGGCCAAAGGCTTTGCTCAGCCCTATCCCTAAAGGCCCCCTCTGAGTCTATCTCTGTCCTTTGACTGACCATTAGTTAAGCGAAGTCATCCTTGTCTAATCTTCTCCTAGAAGGGTGTTTCATTGTGCATGATGGATGCAAAAACAGAATTCTCATCAGTAAAAACAAAAGCACACAGAATGGGAACTAATGAGTCAGAAGCTGAGTAGATTTTGGAAGAAGGGAAGGCAGAAAATTGTCACAGGTAGTACCAAAGCCGTAGGGCCTAAGATAATGTTCTAATTTAAAAAATGGGAGTTGAAGGCTCATTTTTATTACATGCTGGTTTTACTGGATTCTGCAACATAATGACCAACACTTTGCACACATGCAGAACAGCCTAAAGCTGTAACAACTACGACACGACTAAATCCATTGGTCAGCTGTCTTTTGCAATATTTATGACAACTGCAATTTAAATTCTTACTTGAGCAATCATATTTTCCCTGGACTGTGAGGACAAATAAGGGCAGGAAATTTGTCTGTCCTGTTCCATGCTGTCCTTGCATTTGACACATTGCCTTGTATATTGTATGTGGTCAATAAATATTTGTCCATTGATTACTTGAATACATGGCTGGATTCAGCCAGGTTACCCTACAAGTAGAGAGCTAGAGTTTGAATTTTGTAGTAACTTGTACAACCTTTCTCAGCAGAAGCAGCCTGTTTCATGGAAGTATTCCTGTAATTCACTGGAGCTTCCCACATTCTCCTCCCAGTCTTTGAAGGCTCATAGCCAGAAGGAAGTGCTCAACCACCTAGTGTAACCAAGAGTCTTGCATCATTCACACAGAGAGGGAGATTTTCCAAGTTCTTATTGCGGTGGAAAGATGAGGTCAAACTGTAAGGGGTCAGCAGTGCTCTTAACACTGCCTTTGTGTTGTTTTCATATAAATATTTTTACTAGGACATTTTTTGGCAAACAAGGCTGGCTCCCAGGACTGTGGAGAGCAGGGAAGCTTTGCTCACCACATGCCCATGGTATGCATTTGAGTCAACTTAGGGCCAGTGTGATTTGAAATCATGTCCTTTTTCACTTTTGTCTTGATGCTTTCTCGCTGACTCAGTGTCTATCCTTTATCCTTTCTCCAAATGGGAAACATCTGGGCTAAAGTGAAGTCCATGTCCAATTCCCCACCTCCTTCTCCTACCAAGAAAGCAGCAGCTGTTTCTGACACACTAATCCTATTACAGATGTTCTGATAATTACCAAAAAGCTCAATTTGGCAGCTTATTGGTAGAGTAGCTAAACCAGATTCACACATTTAAACATCTTCTGCCATTCACCTAAGATAGTTCTCTTTAAAAGTCTATTATACAATTTGGTTGGAGAAACTCTGAGAGGGTGCTTCTTTACTGAAATAGGTAAGTTTCTTAAAGCAAATATAAACAATAACCTTTGATGCTTCCACAGAGAGTGTGGTTGGTTCATCTCTCTGTTTCTCCCACTTTGCAAAGCCTAATCCAAAATGTTGCCAATGACTATTGGAGGTGCAAATGGATAAATCCAACGCCATACATTGCACTTTTCCTTTTGTCACGTTTCTTTGTTCAAAATACATTTGACCCATGTCTTCGTGCCCGAGAGCAAAGCAACATAGTATTTGGTAATACGATCTTGTGATAATAAAATGCCTTACATATTAAAGAGCTTTGTGTGTTGTTTTTGCCTCCAAGTACTTTCTTATCCACAACCTTATTTCATTTCTATTATCCTATAAGATAAGCAGAATGCATTATTTCATTTCTTGGTTATTTTCTCTCCCTTAACTCTTATATCCAACATAAATCAAGGTCATTGATTATAACTCTGCAATGGTCTCTGAGTCAGTTCTCTACACACTCCTACAGCATTACTATTTTACTGAGGCTGCCATTTTCTCTCATATAGTCTCCAGCAATTTTTTCCTAGCTGTTCTCCTAAACTTCTGATTCTTCTGTTCACAATATTATTATCTTTCCAAAACAAGGAATTGATCCTGCCCCTCTCCTTTATCTGATATGCTAATCACTCATCACTGCCTTCCTAGGTCAAGTCTGAATCCTTTAGTGTCATTCACAAGGTCTTGTCTACCTTTCTTTAGTTTCCAGATGACTTGTGGTTGTTAAGCTATGTCATGCCTCTTCAAATTTCTGTGCCTTTTCTCATATGGTATCATTCATCTGGAATGCCCTGGCCCACTCTGTATTCTTATGAAACTCCTATTTATACTTTAAGACTCACCAAAACATTCACCTTATTTGTGAATGTTGTCATGACTCAGGAAGAGTTGAGTGCTCCTTCCCTCTCTTTATGTGACACTTTACACCTTTACACAAACATTTTTCTGGTACTCATCAAACTGTAAGAAAAGTATTTGAACAACCAGTTCCCCTACTAAACCATGAATTTACCTTTATATCCCCCCCACCCCCGACAATGGCCCAATGCATGTCACATACCAGGTATCCAGTGAATGCTTATTTAATAAATAGATTTTACAAATAAGAAAGAACACTGTGAAGGAGTATCAGGGACAAGACTTTGGAAATATGTTCTAATCCTAGCTGTTCTACTAATTCATGGAAACCTCTCTGGACCCATTTTCTCACCTACAGAATGAATGCATTGATTGGGCTATCTTTATGGTCTCTTCTAGGATTTACTACTGTAAGAAATTCTAATAGGTTGCTCATCTTTTTAGTTAACAAAGCCAGGACCAAATTCAAGATCATCTGACTTGGGGTCTAGGATTAACTTTCCTGAAGCAAAGGTTGAAATTAAAAAGGAAGATACGTAGGAAGACAAAAGGACCTATTGATCCCAGTGTTGGTAATAGGTTGCACCAGCTGTGTGACCTTGGGGAAGATATTGTCTCTCTGGTCCTAGTTTTTCCATTTGTATAATGAAGGCATTAAACTAAATTGCAAATATGTGACACTACTTTCCCAACTTATTCCTTCTATGCCAAAGGCAGTCATAATTAATCAATTACAAAACATTCCATTTAATCTGTCTGCAGGGTCAGACTTCATCTCAACATGATGCTCCAAGAAGCCACTTCTGTTCTTTGGAGTACTTTCAATGCCAAGAATGTACATGAGATTAAAACAAAAGAAAGCTATTGCTCTTTTTGGCACTAGATATTTTCTGAAACCTCTCTCAGTTCTGTTATATTCTAATAGATCCATGGTGGACTTTTTCTATATTTGGACTTAGTTTCTTGTCTCTGAGGGTGACCATGAGGAGCAGACCATGCACAGATCCCTGCAATGGGTGGGTTCTTTCATGATGAGCCCAGGCATAATCACCATCCTGTGAGTGACCAGTGTCTTTTATTTTCTTCAGGTCTAATGCCAATGACTCAGTCACATAAGCCAACAGGGTATCCATATTAAATGCATCTGAGCAGAGTGAAAATCAGTCATAATTGGGGACAGATGTGGATGCAAAGTTCTCATGTGTCTTTTTTCTTCTCAGTGGACTACTGCAAAGGAAGTGTTAACTGATTTTGGCACTCTCATCTGCTTTCCAGAAGGCCTGTTTAGAAAAGCATATGAGCACTTGGGGATTCCTTGATGCTTCTAGAAAATAGATTACATGAGGACATTCTCTGAGTCCTAATTAAATTAATGTTCCTTTTGGTTCCTGGAATGTAATAAGTGTAAAAATAAACATTTGTGGAATGAATGAATTGTTAGACTTCTTTTTAGCTAGAAATTCTATTGCCAAGTGCCATTTTCTCTCTAGAATGATCCCTCCTTACCTTAGCATATTATAGAATCTCCCCTCTATGAGCTGCCTTATTCCTCTGACTTTGGAAATAGCCAACTTTGTGTCTCAGACTAGCCTCTAAGTCTCTCAGGCAGGGAAGCACCTTACTTCTTTTCATTATATTATATATGTTATAATATTTATGTTATATAGCTCTCATATATTTATATAATAAATTATATATTATATATGTGTTATCATAGGGTATACTTTATACTCAGCATTTAGTAACTACATAGCAGTCAACTCTCATCCACATTCATGGAAAGATAATCTTTTAAAATGAGAGGACCAAGGAAAGAGAAGAAAGTTTATTCAAGTATGGCAGAATATAGGCTTAAGCCACATAAGCGGAATCATAACCTCGAAGATATGGGGTGAGGCAGTCCCCTGGATTGATAACATGTTATGTTTAGTTCTAGCTGATACTAGCTTCGGAGAAATAGGAATAACCTGGAGCACATTCAGAGAAGAGGAACAAGGTTGGTATCTTGGTCAGCTTAGGCTATAATAACAAATATTTTAGACTGGATGGCTTAAACCAAAAGACTTATTTCTCATAGTTTAGGAAGCTGAAAGTCTGAGATCAGGGTGCCAACATGGTTGGGTTTTTGGTGACGGCTCCCGTTCTCACATGGCCTTTCCATGGTGCATGCACACAGAGAGCGAGTTCTGATCTCTTCATCTTCTAAGGGCACGAATCTCATCACAGGGCTATGCCTCCCTAAGTCCACCTAAACTTAATTATCTCATAAGGCCCCATCTCTAAATGCCATCACATTGAGGATTAGGACTTCAACAAAGAGATTTGGGGGAGACACCGACATTTAGTCTATAGCAGTGAGTGACTTGGAAAGCAGGCTATGCAAGGACTGGTTCAGCACTCTGGAGGCATTTACTCAGGGAAGAAAGGGCTTAGTGCTGGCATGATAGCTGTCTAAATTTATCGGAAGGCCTGCCTTGTAGCCACAGGATTAAGTTTATTGTGTGTGCTTTCATAGGGCAGAACTAAGATTGGTGGATAGAAAATATTGGAATGTGAAGGTGAGGTCCCTCCTGAATATGCTTCATGAGGGGTGGATGTCTAAAATTACAAAATTCTCGAACTGCAGGATACTTACCAGGTTCAAGTATGAGTATTTGTTACACATGACTCAACATTACTTTTTGGATAAAATACACAGGGCCTTATTGCCACATGGGAACATTTGGTGCCTATTTTCTGCTTGGAAATATTCAGCCATCAAAATGAATTTGAGAAAAGAAGCACTTCACACAGCAGATAAGCATCAGTAATTACCTAAAATCTAAACTTCAGGAATTGGGGGCTCAAATCCAGCAGATCTATGGTACCATCTTATGAAGCATCTGAAGCCATTTAACTGATTTTTATCACCTTTACTTATTCCTTATAGAGACAGTGACAGTGGGCTCTTAAGCTCATGGAATGAGTCTGAGCCTTCCTGGTTTTCCAGGAGAGATGTCTCCCTGATTTTTTCAGATCTGTTCAGGAAGGAGATATCTTTTTTCACCCAACCACTTGGGAGGCTGAGTTCTTACAGCTGGCATTAATCTTAGGGTTTCCAGGCACAGAACAGAGAAGTTGCTAAAAAAAAGCAGTAAAACTGGGTGTGCTTCTCTACCCCAACATCTGTGCTGCCTTCACTGAACCATGCTTTGTACCATGCAGCCTAGTTAAAAGACTTTTACACACAGCAACATACTAGGTTTTATATCTTCTCAAAGAAAAAGCAAAACTAAGCAATAAAGAAAAATGAGCCGTGTCAACAAAAGCATATGAGCTATTTTGCAACTATTCTATTTAGACTTCCTTGTTGGTAAAACAATGTGTTCTCAAATTTTCTTCACTAACTTGCCTTCCAAGACTATGTTAATGACACAGAATAATGACTGTCTGGATATAATTTTTTTAAAAAAACTTCCCATCTGTCTTCTTCATATGACATCTTGTATTTCTCATGCATACTTTACCCTAGAAAACTGGTCTTCGATGTGCCGGTGCAATCAACAGAAATGTTCCAGCTCAGAAATGTTTTCGAGAACAATTCTTTATAATCAAACATGAACAAGCAGAGCATTTAAAAAATGTATTTCTCTTTGGAGAGGAGCCAGACCATGACCAAATTATCTGGAACCTGGAACATGAGAGTGAAGCCAAAATGTAAAAATGGAAATAGAAAATGGTGTCATGAACCAAAAATTGAGACCAAAGGGTGTGTCTCTATGAATTCATCTGAGCCAGACCTTTGGATAGAAGACAATGAAAAGTTAAAACAATCCCTGTATTTTTCTCATTTGACTGGCATTGATTGGTTACACTAATGATTCTTAACCTTTTGGGGGTCCTGGGCTTCTTTGAGAATTTGATGTAAACCTCAGATGTCCACCTCAGAAAAAGATTAATTCTCACATGAGCAGTTTGAGTTACAGAGAGATCACACAAGAACCTCAGGTGAGGGGATTAACAGGTTAGACACACTGATGTGGTTTAGCTGTGTCCCCACCCAAATCTCATATTGAATTTCCACGTGTTGTGGAGGGGACCTGTTGGGAGGTAATTGAATCATTGGGTGGGTCTTTCCTGTGATGTTCTCGTGATAGTAAATAAGTCTTATGAGATCTGATGGTTTTAAAAAGTGGGAGTTTCCCTACACAAGCTCTCTCTTTGCCTGCTGCCATCCACATAAGGTGTAACTAGCTCCTCCTTGCCTTCTGCCATGATTGTGAGGCTTCTCCACCCACATGGAACTGTGAGTTCTCCATTAAACCTCTTTTCTTTGTAAATTGCTCAGTGTAAGTTATGTTTTTATCAGCAATATGAAAACAGACTAATACAGTAAATTGGTACCAGCAGAGTGGAGTATTGCTGAAAATATACCAGAAAATGTAGAAGTGACTTTGAAACTGGGAAACAAGCAGAGGTTGGAACAGTTTGGAGGACTCAGAAGAAGACAGGAAAATGTGGGAAAGTCTGGAACTTCCTAGAGACTTGTTGAATGGCTTTGAACAAAATGCTGATAGCGATATGGACAATTAAATCCAGGCTTAGGTGGTCTCAGATGGAGATGAAGAACTTCTTGGGAACTGGAGCAAAGGTGACTCTTGCTATGTTTTAGTAAAAAGACTGGTGGCATTTTGACTCTCCTCTAGAGATTTGTGGGACTTTGAACTTGAGAGAGATGATTTAGGGTATCTGGCAGAAGAAATTTCTAAGCAGCAAAGCATTCAATAGGTGACTCAGGTGCTGTTAAAGGCATTCAGTTTTAAAAAGATAACAGAGCATAAAAGTTCAGAAAAGTTGCAGCCTGACAATGTGATAGAAAAGAAAATCCCATTTTCTGAGGACAAATCCAAGCTGACTGCAGAAATTTGCATAAGTAATGAGAAGCCAAATGTTAATCCCCAAGACAATGGGGTAAGTGTCTCAAGGGCATGTCAGAGGTTGTCACAGCAAGCTCTCCCATCACAGGCCCCGAGGCCTAGGAGGAAAAAGTGGTTTTGTGGGCTGGGCCAAGGGTCCTGCTGTGTGCAGCCTATGCACCTGATGACTTGCATCCCAGCTGCTCTAGCCATGGCTGAAAGGTACCAACATAGAGCTTGGGCCGTGGCTTCAGAGGGTGCAGGCCTAAAGCCTCAGCAGTTTCCATGTAGTGTTGAGTCTGTGAGTGCACAGAAGTCAAGAATTGGGGTTTGGGAACCTCTGTCTAGATTTCAGAGGATGTATGGAAACACCTGGATGTACAGGTAGAAATTTGCTGCATGTGCAGGGCTCTCATGAAAAACCTCTGCTAGGGCAGTGAGGAAGGGAAATGTGGGGTCCGAGCACCCACATAGACTCCCTACTGGGGCACCACCTAATGGACCTGTGAGAAGAAGGCCACCATCCTCCAGACCTCAGAATGGTAGATCCACTGACAGCTTGCACTGGGTGCCTGGAAAAGCCACAGACACTCAACACTAGCCCATGAAAACAGGGGGCAGTGAGGCTGTACCCTGGAAAGTCACAGGGGCAGAGCTGCCTAAGACCATGGGAACCCACTTCTTACACCAGCATGACCTGGATGTGAGACATGGAGTCAAAAGAGATTTGGAGCTTTAAGATTTAACTGTCCCACTGGATTTCAGACTTGCATGGGGCCTGTAGCTTCTTTGTTTTGGCCAATTTCTCCCATTTGTAATGGCTGTATTTACCCAATGCCTGTAACCCTACTGTATCTAGGAAGTAACTAACTTGCTTTTGATTTTACAGCCTCATAGGCAGAAGGGACTTGTCCTGTCTCAGATGAGACTTTGGATTCTACTTTTGAGTAAATGTTGAAATGTTGGGAAGACAGTACTGGTTTTGAAATATGAGGACTTGAGATTTGGGAGGAGTCAGGGGTGGAATGACATGGTTTGCCTATGCTCCCACCCAAATCTCATCTTGAATTCCCACATGTTATGGGAGGGACCTGGTGGGAGGTAATTGAATCATGGGCTGGGTCTTTCCCGTGCTGTCTCACGAGATCTGATGGTTTTAAAAATGGGAGTTTCCCTATACAAGCTCTCTCTTTACCTGCCACCATCTACATAAGATGTGACTTGTTCCTCCTTGCCTTCCACCGTGATTGTGAGGCTTCCCCAGCCACGTGGAACTGTGAGTTCTCCATTAAACCTCTTTCATTTGTAAATTGCCCAGTCTCAGGTATGTCTTTATATAACAGCCGCGTGAAAACGGACTAATACACACACAATACAAACTTAAGGTCTAATTTGCAGCTCAGAGCTCAACTAACACTATTTTTCAAGTGAGTTATCATCCCTGGCTCCAGAGGTTTAGACTCATAATTTATCAACGTACTAAACATCCCTACTGAATACCCATCCATATGTGCCATCATTAATTCAAATTCAGTCTACTTAAAATTTAACATCCAAGCTCAAAACCTGAGTCATTTTGAGTTTTCTTTCTTCTGCATTCCTCTAGTTAGTCAACACGTTCCAACAATTTCATCCTCCCTACCCATTGTGATCTCTTATATCTAATCCGTCTTTGCTGCTCCCTCTGTTCCTGTGGTCCTTATTTCTTCTGATGTGACTTAGCTGTAGATTTCTAACTGTTTCTAACTGGTCTTCTTGTCCATATTAATAAAACACAGGTCTATTTTTTTCACATTTGGCTTGGAAACATTTAAATTTTTCACTATCTCATGGATTATATCCGAAATTTTGGAAAATATTCAAGACTCACCACCAGAAACTTTAATTCCTAGGTTTTGACCAAAATCCTTCCCTCCACCTGGTGACTTCATGGCTGCTTGCAGAGCTCTTACCCTTTCTTAAGAATCTCTTGATACTTCCTCTACTTGCCTTTCTTTCCTCTATCCTTTTTCCTTTTGGAGAAATATTTTTTCTTTTGAACTTCCATATCATTATACATAAATCTCTTTTCAAACCTTTTTGAGGTATAATTTATATATTATAAAATTTATCCATCATTTAAGTGTGTGGTATAAAATAGATTTACAGAATTGTGGAACCATTCCCACAATTCAGTTCTGCATATATTTTTGACCTAATAGAATCAGCACTGCCAGGCACCGTGATTAACACATTACTTTCACAATTATAGCCATTGTGATGGTAATAATTATTGCTATTTTATGAATTAAGAACTTAAGACATAGAGATATTAAGTAATTGTCTGAAATCACATAACCATTTTGAGGCCAAATCAGGATTGGAGTCTAGGTATGCCTGATTGCAAAGATTATGTTTTTTGGCAATATGACATAATGTTTCTCCATTTAAAAATCTTACTTTGGAACTGTAATTCCCTAACTAGATGTGAATTCATTTGGTCCAGTGTTGTATCCATAATGCCTAGCACACATATAAGCAAGCTCCCGGTAAACATTTAAATTACTTCATGAATGCATAACTATGTTTCATGATGGGGTTATTTTGGAATTATTCCACTATTATTTTTGTTCAAATAGTAGGCTATTGCTTGTCTTAGGTGTTGGAATAATTTGGGTAACTATCACCTGGGTGGTGTTGAAGGGATATAAATGTTTGTTAATCCATTTTCACATGAAAGAGGTAAGTAGAGCTAAAAATTTATGCCACTTTGTTAGTAATTCTTGATAAATAATCCCTCAGCATTTTAATTTTCTAATCTATAGCATGTGGTGGCAGTAACTGATATACTCATCTTGAGGAATAAGTATAGTGAGAAAAATGTGAGAATAATAGTAGGAAAAAACTAAGGGGAAAAGGAAGGAAGAAAGGAAAGAAAAAGGAAGGCAGGAATACAGGAGGTCAGAAAGGCAGAAAGGAAGAGAGGAAGAAAAAATTGCTGACTATATTTAAGGAAGCATGCACAACTTCGTTCTCTATTTCTCATGTCTCAGTGGCATATTCATCCCATTTACCACTTGCAAGTGAAGAATATATACTCTCCAAAATTTTTTTGATTATTCTGAAATTTTAAGATTTTCTAGATAATGAAGATCCAGTGTAATTACAATTAAATAAAAATTTTCTGTTGGTGACTTTAACTTCGTTTTACCAACAATTAAACTTTGCTAAATATGAGGGAAGGAAAGTAGGGAAGAAATAAATGAAGAAAAGAAAAAATAATGAGAAGAAAAGAATGAAGGAAGGAAGAGAAAAGTGATTGAAGGAATACAAGATAAAAAATAAAGAGAAAAATGAAGACAAAAAAAGGAGGGAGAAGATAAAAAGAAATTTTAAAATAATGGAACAATAGGAGCATAGAAAAACTTGAAAGGAAGAAAAGAGAGAAACTTAGCTCATACCATTTCAGCCAAGCCTATACATTTTGAAGCAAAATTTTCTGAATCTATGATTTAACCACAAGCATTTAAGTGTAGTTTGAGCTGGAAACAGTTTCCACCCTGACATTTCTCCAAATGTTTTACTGCTGAAAAGACTGCCTTATGCATGAGATCCTCTCCCAGTTCCAGACAGCATTTGAAGGCAAACACTGGAAGCACTGGTTTTCCGTTTCCACAAGAAATGAAAGGTTCTGGCCTTTTGTTAGCCATACACAGGAGGGCTTGATTCACAAGTAGACACTGCCAAGGGTATAGGAGTTTTACATTGCTGCCTGGAGGTCAGATTGTTTATGTCTTTCCTGATCCTATTCCAATGTGATCTCACACATCATGACAGGGATTCTGTATCACTCCATTGGAAGTGGTCCTCATTAAGTGAACTCTAGAAGCCTCTTCAAGGCAAAATAAAGAAGGCCTTGGCCGGAGATGGAGACTCTGCAAAGGGAAAGAATGTTGGACTTTTCTACCTAAAGTTTAATGTCCAGCTCTCAAGATAATTCATGAATCATGCAAATTCTCTTGAATCCTTGCAAATAGACTATATATGCTATTTATCTGGAAAAATCTCCATAGCCATTTCTGCCCAACTGCTATATTTTTTCAAGACACTGATAAGCTATCTGTTTTATATTGAGGCAAATTGATAGGTCACATGTATAGCTCACTGAAAGGGTCAGAATTTCTATCATACTGTCAACATTTCTATCATAGTGTTTATCATGGTGTTCTATCATACTGTTTACCATGGTACAGGGAGACACTGGTCTGCTTATTCATATTTGTCACGGCTTCATTATTTGTGAAATAAAGTTAAAACCAGCCATAGGCAATGTTTGATTTAATTGTGATTATACTAGAGTCATATTAACTAGAAATACTAGCATTTTGAGACACTCAAAAGGGGATTATGAGGGCATATATTTTTTACTTTTGCAAGGAGAAAAGGTGATGGAGATACTATTGAGACATCACCAAGAAAATAGTTAATCATATTTCCTTAACTGTAAAGTCAGTGATATCTTCTTATTTCTGAACCTAATACATTCATCCTTTTAAAATATCTGGGATTAAGTAAATATTCCCAGAACATTTTGACACTAATCTACTGATGCTGCAATCATATCTAAATGTGTAAGATGAAATATTCCAAATACTATGTTGTTTCTTTTTCTTAGAGATAGTAGAGGCCTTGCACTCAATGATTGTTATCAGAGACAAAAAGAAAACTCTATGAGAAGGGAATATTCAATTTTCTTCAGCTTATGTGATTGAAGTTATTCATTTACAGAAGTTCTGATAGTCATATGATTGTGATATTTGCTAAGTATGTCCTAGTTGGTCAAATTGGTTGGTTTAGATTTTCAGAGGAATTTTTTTTAAGACATTAAGCACTAGGACCCTTCAACAGATCCTCTCTCTCAAGGAATTTATGACCTAGCTCTAGTGGGTCCACATTTCTGGTGGGAGATAGCATTCATCCTGGGCTCTCCACCTAACCCACTTCCCCTCCTCTCCAGTCTTTCTTCCATTCACATGTCTATTGTCCTAAACAAACTGCATCACCTGCGTGTCCCTGAAGGTCTCAGATTGTTCATGTCCCTGGCCTTTGTACCTGCTAATCTCTCCCTGGAAAGTGCTTTCCATTGGGATGATCCTATTTATCCATTATGATCTTATCTATTAATTAACACTTGGTGAGAGCTTACAATTGGGCAGATGATGTTCTCAGTGCTTCATAGATTTTGATTCACTTAACCCTCATAATACTCTTATTTTCACAGTGTTGATTACAGAGGTAGGGTTTTAGTAACTGGTCCACCTCTTTCTTGTATGTACAACACAAAATATTTAAACCCAGGGAACTGAACTTCCGTTTCTGATCTTAATGGCATGCTAGACCCTCATTACCCCCCACAGATATCACATTCTCTGAGAAGCCTTCTTAGTTTTTTTCTGAGGTTAGGTTTACTGTTTTGTTTTGTTTTTCCCATGTGCTCTAACAATTCTTTGTGTTCAGTCTTTATTACTGTACTCACTACTATGAAGTAATTACCTATTTATTTGTGTTTTTATTTTTTTTATTTTTTTGCAAGTTAATGATGAGCTACTTGAGAGAAGGCACTGTTTTTTGAAATTTATCTTTTTCTTCCACTTAGTAATTAATACATAGTTAACCATCAACAAATGTTGAAAGAATGAATGAAGTGGTTGGCTGAGTGTTTTGCTTATTTTTTGGTTTGTTTTTAAGCAACAAACTATGTCAAAGAAAAGAGTCAGTTGATAAACTTTATATGCTTGGGAAACAAGAGAGCATTATAATGTTCATTATGCTATAGGAAACTACAAATAGTATAGAAACATGATGATTTCAATTTCATTCAATTTTATTGTTTTCAATACTTGCAATTAAAAAATAAATAGGTGCTTTAAATTCTTTTATAAAGGTGGTGTGAAAAATACGTATATACATGCATATATACATATACATAAAATACAATGCTTAGTGTGACCGAATGTTTATAAATTTATAGACTTCAAAAATATTAATTCACCAAGAAGAGCAAAAATGTTTGTCAAAATACTTGTACCAAACTTTGGTTTAAAAAATATAGTCACTGTAAAATTTGGGTCCACTCCAATGTTTGAGAATGAGAAAGCTAATGAAGATGATGAGACCCATCAAAGGAAGGCCTCTTCTTGTGGGGCATCCAGTCTCTGATTATGTTTTTGCCTTGTCCCTTAAGTGTCGAAAAGGCTTGGTTAATTACAGAGGCATGCTTTTGGCCATTCACTCATTATCTCTGCATTCGCTTTTCTGCTCCTTATCTCCATGATTATAGGGAATGATTCTGGCTATCACTGTGCAGCATGATGGACACTTTTAACCTTCATTTTCATAAACTTCTCTATCCCAAACTTGAGGGACAAATTTGAATTATAGGTATGTCCACCACTTTTACAATAACATTTGGTCATCTCCCAGGTCCAATTAAGGTAATCAAGAGAAATAGAGATTGAATATCATCCTAGTTAACAAAAGAGTATGTAAATCAAATATATTTGATTTTAATTTCAAATTTATATCTTCCTAGCTGTGTGAGATCTTGGGAGAGTAACCTAACCTCTTTGAGCCTTAGTTTCTCTCTGTAAAATGGAAAAAAGTGGTAACTACTCAAGAATGCATTAAAAAGTATACCTGATATGGTGTTTAGCAAATAACAAACACTCAAGAAATAGAATCTCTCTCTCTATATATATATATTTTTACCATTTTTAATGTTACAATTATTAACATCAGCATGAAGAGATTGCAATTGATGTAAACAAAATGGTAAGCCATTTAGCTGGGTCATATTGTCCACAAAAGATCATTGAATTAAAAGAACAGCTGATATGGTATATAAAATAGAATCAAGGTATAAAAATATACAAATACATACCACTTTCTTCAAGACAGTGTCACAGTAGTTTCTAGGCACTTACCTTTGGCCTTTGAGAACAGCAACTTATCAGGATCCTATAGTTTAATGGAATAACTGCTTTAAAAATAGTCAACACTTCCTTTTCTAAGTTTTTCTTTCTTAAAAATGAGAATTTGTAGATGTTCATGGAAATGGTGTTTTTATGACTGAGTGCATTTTGAAATGTATGTATTAGTCCATTCTCATGCTGCTATAAGGACATACCTGAGATTGCATAATTTATAAAGGAAAGAGGTTTAATTGACTCACAGTTCAGCATGGCTGAGGAAGCCTCAGGAAACTTACAATCATGGCAGAAGGGGAAGTAAACATGTCCTTCTTCACATGGCAGCAACAAGAAGTGCAGAGGAAAGGCGGGAATGATGATGTCAATTTCACACTTATAAACCCGTCAGATTTTTTGAGAGCTCACTATCATAAGAACAGCATGGAGGTAGTTACCCACATGATTCAATTACCTCCCACTGGGTCCCTCCTACAACATGTGGGGATTATGGTAACTACAGTTCAAGATGAGATTTGGGTGGGGACACAGTCAAACCATATTAGTTACAAATGCTTTATTCCTATAGAAGTAACATTAGCATATTAAAAGTTCTGAATAATCTTATGGTTAAAGAGTCTCATTTAAATTAAAACCAGAATTTTCCAAACTTATTGGCCACATTCACACAGATTGCCACACTGCCTCTGATTTTTTTTGTCCAGAAACCTAAACATAGTCTGAGGAGTTCATTTTTTTTCAGATGACTAGCATTTCCTGAGCAGATACATGTCCGTCATTCTGGAACCAAGGATTTCTTCTCCACCTCCCAATGGAAGTTAGTTTTCTGTGAGTGGGGTTAGCAAATCCATTTTCCAGAACCCAGTTGTCTCTGAGTGAACTGTCAAAATCTAGTTTCTGAGCCTGTGAAACTAAGTCCATAAACTACCCATGAGTGAAAGATATGATGGAGCAGAAAGGCAGTGCTTTTGACATTAAAGAAAAAATGACAGTTTGGGTCCCAGAGTAACTGTCTTTAGAAAGTCACTTACTAAACTTTCTATTCTCCATTTTCTCCTTTCTTTAGTAAGGGGATAATAATGTCAATTTCACACTTTGTAGTTGCAACCTACTGTGTTGATATATGTTACCACTATGACACAGAAACCCTGAAATATTTATCCCTATAGCTGGAAAATATTTGAGAGTTTTCTCTCAAAGATCCTATCTTTAGAAAAGTGATATCTTAATCACCATTGAGAAGGTCCCTGGTCAATTTAATTTCAAAGTCAAAGCAAGAAAATTTTACACATGATAGGAATATGGCTTTTCAGATATCATATTGGGCTCTGAACAAATACTTGTCCAAATGAATTAAATTGAAAGCACTTTGTGGAGCATGTAGCTCATGTTAAAACTTCAAATATGTGAAAACTTGCTTTCCTTTTCCTATAACTGACTTTCTATCCTGACTCTCCATTCTTCTAGCCACAGATCACTTGATCCAGCCACTTCCAGGTAATTTTAGTCAATTCAGGTATAAAGCTCAGGCCCATTCAGGACTTTCTTCTTGTTCTACATCCCTGTGCTCCACAGTTCCTGGGACTCATGTGTATACAATGGTCATCTGTCTTGATATTTTCTGAGAGCTGCAGCTGTTCATTTGCTCTTTAATCATCTGCTGAGGAGGCTGAAACTTTCCCCTGTTGCCATCTATTGAGAAGTCTGTGCTCTTACTTGGCTTCTGCTTTCATGCTCTGTTCTGCCTTCTTCATTCCTTTGCTCCCTCCTTCTTCTATGTCCCCATACCCTTCTTGCCCTCTTCTCCACTTTCCCTTCTTCATTTGTTTTGTTGTTTCTCTCTCTCATCAATACACACACACACACACACACACACACACACACACACCATCTATTGAACACATAGCAAGTGTCAGCCCTACAAAAGTGACTAAGACAGGGTGCTTGGCCTTAAGGAACTCTCAAATAAGGGAGTCTGCATCATGAAGGTAAGCCCAACAATTGCAGCCTTGAAAAAAAGTCTAAGTCTCTTAAAAAATGTTTCCTTTATGTCAACCAAATCTTCACACACCAAAACTTTTGAATTCTAATATCATTTTGTCTTTGAGTTATCTTGTCATTGAAGACAACTCATCACCTGGTTTAGTGCCAGAAATAGGAGGACTACAGGGAATCCACAGTTTTTTTTTGTTGTTGTTTGAGGATAAGAAATAGGAGGCTCATCTTCATATTCAAAATCACTTTGACTGCGGTTACTGATGAGGTAAATTCCCTCAGCAGGCTGAGGCAATATTTTCCAAAGGAAAGCAAGTTTTGTTTTTGTATTTGCTTCTCCTTCTCATCACAAGCCATGCTTAGATTCCCAGCTATATCTGCCCACAAATGACCATCTGGCCTACAGCTGCCATTTCCAAGTGGAAATGCTTTAGCACGAGTAGTCCAAGAGCTCTTTTCACTTCTTGTAAATGACAATGTCTTTGTTGTAGGTTACCCCATCCTTTCCAGTGGAAGACAACAACTGTCATTTTCTTTCTTTCTCTTTTCATGCACACTTGTTTACAGTGGAAACACATATGTTGCAAAGTGTTTGTTGCAAGGAGCTAGTAGGCTTAAACTGTAAGCGTGACCAGTTGCATTTTATCGACTCTGAGAGTAAGCTCTCAGAGAGAAACTTAGAAGCTAAAGTGGCAATGTTAGAATTGTGGAATTCAGTCAGATGCAAGTTCGTTTGCTGCTGCATGCACCCAGCCAGATGCATGTTCATTTGCCTTCTGGTTCAGTATTGAGAGTGGTCTCAGTCCTAGAAAATAACCTATCCCTTCCTTTTCTTTACACTGACCAAGCCTGTTGATGCAAAGAAGAATACAGTAATAATAGTTAATATTTATAGAGTGCTTATTATGTGACTGGCACCGTGCTGAGTGCTTTATAAACATTATTTTATTAAATACTCTTAACCACGCTGTGAAGTGGTTATAAATATTACCCCCCTTGAAAATTTTGAAATCTGTGGCTTCAAGGTGAGTCACTTGTCCAAGGTCACAAAGCTTGTCTGACTTACTTTTCTGGGTTTTTAAAATGGCAAGACTGTTGTAAACTGCTGGAGGACAGGAATCGTGATTTGTCCAGCAATGAGTCCTCAATACTTAGCACAGAGCCTCACTCAGCAGAAGATCCTAAAAGCAAAACAAAACAAAAACAAAAACTTCCAGAATGACTAGATTTTGACTGAATGGATAACAAGTTTGTGCATTTACAGTAGAAGGCTATTTGTTTTCTCTTCTAAAAACCACGAATCTCTCCAACCAACTTTATTGAAAGTCATCTACACTCAGGAATGTGGTAGAGAAAAATGCTACTGTTACATTGACCTCTCTGGGAACTACTTTTACCCCTATATAATCTGACCCTTGTTGCCTGAAACTAGATTACAGTTAATGTTGTCTTATTTCTGTCTTCAGTTTTCCCATGAATCATGCTATTTGTTTCATTAAAATGTCCTCTTTGGAAATGCAAATCAAAACCACAATGAGATACCATCTCACACCAGTTAGAATGGCGATCATTAAAAAGTCAGGAAACAACAGGTGCTGGAGAGGATGTGGAGAAATAGGAACACTTTTA